>NC_133323.1:4142558-4165725 GCF_012295235.1 Primulina huaijiensis | reverse complement strand
TTTATTTTTTTTTTAACGACAAAAAGAAGAGGTTTATGCTACTGCACCTAAATGGAATTTTGATAACAAATAGGTGTATTTTTGAAAATTAACATTTGCATATTATTTTAACAAAAAAAAATGATTTATGTTTTATTTCAATTAAATGAACAGCTTACTTTTAGTTATATCCTAATTTGACATCGGAAAGACACCAACTTTCTCCCAGTGCTACTACACAAACAAGTGCTTTACCATGATTTAAAAAAGAGAGAGGGAAAAAAAGGTTTCTTCCCATAAATTAAAAGGCAAATTAAAAGGTTCTTTCCATAAAATTAAGTCTTAAATAACATTTGAGACATACCCTGCATTAAGGATGAGTATAAAAACAATAATTTGTAATTTGATGTCGAATTTTTTTTTATAATTGAATTGAATGAATTACGGTATCAAAAATATATTAACTCATCATTACATCATTAGTATATTCCTCTCACACGAAATAACAAAAAGAAATAAGAGAAAACAATTTCAATATCATCCTTAAAATTGTGTCACATGTATTTTGGTCGTGTCCCCGGACTGATTTCGAGCTCGAGATCTAAAACAATTTGTCATTAAAAAAAGTGTGGATTTAGTGATAATTAATTAATCGCTCACTTTGATCCATGGTTCGATTGGAAAGGTAAAATCCTTGATTGGATAAAAACTCAAAACCCAACGTACCTTATTTCTTTAACAATTAATCAGAGTTGTAAATATTAATTAATTACACCTAATTAAACCTGAATCGTCACTCGCCGGAACATCCGTGCTACGTCATCGGAAATGCACCGTGGAGAGATCAATCTCGATCAAGTTTTCTTCATCAAACTCGCTCATCCTCTTCTCGTCGAGTGAGATCTCGATCAAACCATCTCTATCGTCCACATCTTCCCACTGGAAGCACAAAATCTGCGGCGAGTCGCAGCCTGAGATGGCCGTCGAATCACCTTCCGACGAATTGTCGGAGTCGGACTCCGGATAGAACAATGACAGAGACGCGTATCTCTGTATGACATTCATCTGGGATTCTCTCTTCTCCAGAGAGACGCCGCCTTCGTCTTCCTCCGCTTCCTGTCCTTCGTGTTCTTCGTATATAACCTCCAGCGGCGCCCTCACGTCCCACTCAACGAAAGAATCGGAAAAATAAGTGCTCGAAACAAATCCATGCTTCCCGCTCGCGACCGATACGCATGGTATCCTCGTACGACCAAGATCATCAAAATCCTGCGATCCTGTCTCAATGGAATCGAATTGCAAGCAATCGGGTCCATCGTGGGTGCCTTCTGTTTCCAATGGAACAGGATTTTGGGCGGTGGCGCCGAATCTGAGGAGTGAAAGCAAGAGAACCGCGGTGGAAATAAGCACCGGAGAAAGTGCGAAGCTGAGGAAAAGGGAAGGGAAGTAAAGGAGGACGACAGCATAAAAAGTGAAGAAAGTTAAGAAGAGAGGATCCGAGAACAGAAAAGAAAGCGTCACCCTAATCAAATTGTCCTCTGTGAAGGGACTAAGAACTTCTAAACTTTCCGCCATGAAAATGGAACGCAGAAGCTCGAGTGAAGCGAAGACGAAGGGACTCAAATGTAACAGAATATATTAAAATAATATGTAATTTTTAAGTCTATGTATATCTATCAGATTATAATAAACATTTGCATCGCATGCACACAACTCGACAAAAAAAAACCCGGTCCAGTTGAGTTTATCATTATTCCACTTTATATATAGCTATTAAAACGGATTATCATTTGGAAGGGTGGACCGACCATTCCGGCTCAACTTATTTAGATTCCACTCAGCCGGTTAAAATTTGTATAAGCTTTTTTCCTAACAAAAAACCCGAGGAAAAAAATTTAAACGTTTCATTATTTTAGCAAATACAATTTATAATTTTTATACAATTTAAATTGAATATTTATGGTAAGAATTAAAATCAAAATTTTGAATTAATCACAAATAGTAGGCGAATTAATATTTTTATCGAAATACTTTTCACAGATTTTCAGAGATAAATGAGCAATTTCCTTATGCATATTCCTGAAGTAGAAACCGGTCCTATGTTCTTGAATAGCTTCTTTCAAAAAGACTTCTGCTTTCTCAGTAAATATCTTAGTAGAAGATATTATTTCTTGGAACTGAGGTTTATTTGTTTTTAAGTACATACGTAATTCAACAAGAAATTTCCTTACCTGCCCAATTTCTAATGAATCAAGAAAACCATTTGTTCCGGTATAAATCGTCATTATATGTTTTTCTACCATGAGAGGGGCTGATTGAGATTGTTTAAGCAATTCGCGTAACCGTTGACCTCTTGCCAATTGATTTCAAATTATATAAAACATTAAAAATCATGATGTCATCATACTTATATAATTCATTTTTTGATCTAATGAGTCAAACAACTTGAAAAAATAAATACGGAGTAATGTACATCTCTCATTAACAAAATATGAACTTAATCTAATTAATAATTGGTAACATATCACATGAATTGAGGAAAAATAATATAAAGATCAGGTTTCCTTCTGCCTAAAGAGGCGAGGAGTTCCCAAGGAACGAACTATCTTGTTAGAAATGAAAATTAGAGGATTTTGGTCGGTTTTAAAATCAATCATGGTTCAATTTTGGATAAAAATAAATCGAACCAAATTCGATTACATTCATATAAAAAAAAATTATGTGAGATAAGGCAAAAACTTGTATAAGACGGTCTCACGGGTCGTATTTTGTGAGATTCTCTTATTTGGGTCATCCATGAAAGAGTATTAATTTTTATGCTAAGAGTATTACTTTTTATTGTGAATATCGGTAGGGTTGACCCGTCTCACAGATAAAGATTTGTGAGACCGTCTCACAGATAAAGATTCGTGAGACCGTCTCACAAGACACCTACTCATGTGATAAACAGTCGATTAATGTGATTTGTAATTATTTTTGATTAATTTTTTTTTATTTTTAGTTTGTATTATATTAATAATAAGCTTTGCATACCGTTCAATTACATTGAAAAATCATTTATTACAAATTTTAGTCTAAATAAATACGACAACCCTAAAAGTTTAGAATGTTTTACAAGTTTGCAAAAATTTTATAACCATTATAAGTAATTTAATTTATAATATTTTATTGATAATGATTCTAATCTATATATGATCAGACAAAATATTCATTTAACTTCTATAAAGTTTTACTTGCTAATTTTCTAAACTACGATTTTATCATGCAGTAATTCATTATGACACTTAAAATTTAAAATTAATCATCTAAATCAGACCAAAACAAAATCAAACTGAAATTCATCACATTAGTTTGAAATTTGTAAAACCGATAAAATATGATTTTGTTTATATTTTTTTTTATCTAAAACCGAATCAAGCTATAATTAAACACTCCTAATAATAGATAAATGAAATAATAATAATATATCTGAAAGCCTTTTATTTGAGGAGAAAAACCTTGCTCGACATGGTTGGTCTGTCTCTAACCAGTACTAAACCAGAAACGCCTAGACAGTGCCAACCCTATGATGTCTGGATATTTGATAGCTTCAAGGAAATGCACAGTAAAAATTACCTAAAATACATTGTGGGTGGGAAGAAAAAAGTCAGGGTGACACCCATAAACAGAAGTCTGATGTGCATCCATAACCAAATGAATCTTCAAAAGCAACTTTTGGAGGCTAAGTAAAAACTTTTGTGACCAACCACACACATGGCTTCGGGCCCCCTTCTAAATCTTGGTTTGTATACATGCATGTCACCACCAAGCCAGAAATACTTGATAGTATGCATTTATTTCATATTCATTTCCTTCTCATGCAAAACCAAGATGTTACAAGAAATATTAAACAGATAGTCTCGGGAATTGATATATGAATATTTTGTTGAGGAATGAAAGCATCCATTTTTGGTTGAGGATTTTTTTGATTTTCTTGTTTGCACAATATTTTGATTTGCGGGTGTGTCAGGTGAAAAAATGCATCAATTTGTGTAAAAACAATGAAAATATAACTTCTAAGAATCACGACGACGATTATGGACACTAAATTTGACCGTTCATTACAATCTCCTAAACAAATACAACGCCAAATCGAAAGAAAAGACAATAGAACTTAATGAAATAAACTCCTAACATGATTGTGTATCAACAAATCAGTAGAAAATTACAAAAAACATGAAAAATATAACAAAATAGTAAAAAATATGTACGTAGATGTTAAAATATGACCGAAAAAGTATGAAAAAGTTTGACTAAATTTATGAGAATTCTGCAGGGAGTTGCCTGGAAATTTTGCGATGTGTGTTGTGTGTTTGTTGTGCTGCTTAATTCTCTCTATTTGTTCACGCTTGAGACCGTTTTTTAAACTCTTGGCTGCTCAACCCCCTACTTTCTCCACTATCAACTATCGCTTCCACCACTAGCCATGAATTCTTCCCACGATCTTTTTGCTTGGACGTTATCTGCTTATTTAAATACAATAATGATCCTCTTGTTTTTCTCTATTAATTTAAAATTTTGGCTTAGACAATTAATGGGGTTCAATTTAATTTTTGGTGCAAACAGTTCTGTAATTTTTTTTTTTTGAAAAAAAAACGAATTCTTGAATTGGTCCGATTGGATATCCGACTAGTTAGATAATCACCAGAGTCGTATCAGGTTCGGGTAATAAACACCACCAACAAAATGGGGAACTTGACTCAAACTACCCGAAAAACCTAGCCGTGCCCACCCTTGTAGATTGGTAAATCTTTTGAAATTTATAATATTTAATTTAAATATAAATAATTAAAAAACCATAAAACGACATTGCCTTTGATTATCTGAATTCAATTGTGCCGACTGGGAATCCCTTCAATCAGATTCCCGGTGCTGTTCTCCGCTTTCCCTCATCGTTTCCCTAGATTTTTTGCCCATCAAGTTCTAATAAGGTCTTTCATCTTTCGATCGAGTGTTTTCTTACGAGATACCGCATCATATGGTAAGTGATACGATTGTTACGTCGTTATGGGTGCTTTCTGAATTTGTATCAATCTTGTTTGGACATGTTGGATTGATGGGTCCCGACTACTTTTTGTTTTGATTAGGTTTTTCATCTCTGGATTCCAGTATTTTCTCTCGATAATTCCAATTAGGAAGTCCACTTTGCTCTCAAAATTCCAATTAGGGATTCGGCTTTTCCCTGGGAGGTTAGGCAGCTTTCGTTTCAAGAATCTCTTACCTGCAAAATGATATGATTGTTGCTCAGTTTCTACTTTTTATGTTGAATCTTTATGTTTTCAATTGTTGAGTTTTTAATTAGTTATTTTCCTTGTTTTTGTTGGATTAATGAGTTTCACCTGATGACTGTGACATCCATCTGCAAATTATTGACACAACGTAGGGTTTTCTTTTTCTTTTTTTCAGATTCCTAAATTCAGGATTTTTCTTTTTTCCCTCTTGAAGGGATTTTTCAGAATTTGAAGTCGTTGAGTGAAATTAGAAGAAATCAAAACGTGATGGAGGACTGGGGTAATTATTTTTTCCTATTATTAGTTTATCACTATAAACTTTTACTATTATAATGATTTTATTGACTTCGCTTTATTTCATCAGTTTGCTTCTGTGTACATACACAGTCTGCCCTGTTGTGCCTGTCGACTTGTTTTAATTTACAAGTAACTAGGATTTATAATATGATTTGGGGAATAAGTTGAATATTTGATTGATTTCAATATTGGATGGATCCCTACTTTTAAATTTTTACTCCAAGAAACCCCCGTGGCATGTACTAGGTTTGACATTAAATTTCATGTTCAGTTCTTGTTAATTGTGAACGCTTTTGGACCTAAACCTACTAGGGCGAGAAGATGTCGACATAGTCGGCTGGTTGCTTGTAGCATAACTAGTGTATTGGTTGAGTGACTGCATTTTTTACCTACAATCCGTAGTAGATAGGTTTCTTGTTGTCTCAGTTGATTGAGAAATCCAAATTTAGCAAGAGAATAATATATTGGAGTCCCTTAGTCATTTGCATGTAATTTCCCTCTTATTAGTTATTTTCCGACCACCTATAATTTTCTTCCCACTTTAATTTCTAGAGTGTAAATGATGAGTTTCGTTTCTCTATATCCTGTTTGCAGCAGGTCTGCATTGCTAGAATGACAGTTTTATGTGTTTTCAGAAGATCATTTTCCCGATCTTAAGAAGGAGCAATCAAAGCATAATTGGAACGATGAAGATTTGGAAGATGATGGTGTGAAGGACTCTTGGGAAGATGAAGATGAGCCTGCTCCGGTATATTAGATTTATTTTGTTACGCGGTGCTTCCCTAATAATTCTTTTTGTTCTATTTATATGCATTCTTCAATGGCAAAGAAGTCACTTAGAATTTCACTCATGCAGTTTCCTTATTTACAAAATAATTTTTGCAATGTGTATGATTGTTTTTATATATGTGGAACGGAAGGTATGGAATGCAACCTATCAACATAAAATCTTCTATTGTTTGACCATTTCCCTTCTCCTACATTTGATTGTGTTAATCAAATACCATCCAGTTACACAATAATGGCGGTGTGGCTAGATTGCCTCTTTTCGGTGAGAGTTTTATGTGAATGTGATGCAGTGGGCGTCATTTTTTTTTATTGGTAGTGGACTTCATTCTTACCTATAAATAAGGACTTGATTATACATTACAGTGAACAGGGGATTGAAAATCAGAACATTTGCTGAATGTATTGGTTGGAGGTCTACTTTTTCTTGCTATATCTATGAATTCTCACTGCCATCAATCATTTTATGTAGATTTGCATCCTTTTATTTTGGTCATTATTTAAAATATTTCTTGCTTGGCCCCTGTTTATATATTATAACACAAACTCTTAACTAGTTTTGGTTTACCATTGACATGTCTAAATGTACAAATTTTGTAGGACTTTCCTATCTTGCATTTTTTTTATTGATTTTTCTTTTTGAAGTCAAAGTTTCATGGTTTGTCTTAATTCGTGGAAATTTTAGTACTTACTAAAGATGTTTATTGGAATTATCGGGGTTTCACCATGGATATCGAGGTTAAAATATTTAAATCTCTGTTTACTTTTTGCTTGATTGGAAGCTTTATTTTTGTTGGATGTTAGTGTGGCTATATATTTTCACGATGGTAATTATGTACTTTAACTTTATTATTCTTTGAGAGGGTGCAAGTGAAGCTTACGTGGTGTTCACAGATGGTGGGTCATTTGGGTGAAACTCTTGTGGTATTCAGTGATGTTGGGAATAATCGTTTACTTGTGTTTGATGTTCCTTCTCAATTAGTTGGATTCATTATCTCGAAATGATCTTGTCAGGCACCTAAGGCTGAGCCTTCTCCCGAAAAGGTTCCTAAGAAGCCTACGTCAAAACTGGGTGAAAAGAAAGGTACAACTGTTGAAACTGCTATGGAGGAACCATTAGATCCCATAGAGAAAAAACTTCGCCAACAGAGGTAGGTTTCAGTGCCTCTGCTATTGCTAGTTTATTTGTTCTAATCCGTGGGATTACATGAAGTTTAAACAAACCGAATAATTTTCTGTGTAGTACTTTGCAAGATATGACTACACTATTCGTTTAGGTTTGGGTTGAACATTTGTCAGCTCGTATCATTTCTTCCTGAAGATTTTTATCGTTTAATGAAATTTTACTGTTACATTTTTCTTGTCATTTCATGAATGTGGCTCGCTTTATCTTTCTCCATCCTTCGACTCATGGCATGTGTATAGTTGGTTGTTCTTGAGATGGAGCTGACATTAGACCTTTCTAGAATATATATGTAATTCAATATGATGTACTGATTTTCTGCAGGCTTGTCGAAGAAGCTGACTACAAGTCCACTGCAGAATTGTTTGCAAAGAAGGGCGATGAAAAGATGCTTGATAATTTTATACCGAAAACAGAAAGTGACTTCGCAGAATATGCAGAACTAATCTCTTACAAGCTTCGTCCCTATGAGAAAAGCTATCATTATATTGGGTTGCTGAAAGCTATAATGAGACTATCCTTGACTTCTTTGCGAGGCGCAGATGCCAAAGAAGTCGCCTCATCAGTTACTGCAGTTGCAAATGAGAAAATAAAAGCCGAAAAAGAAGCTAGCGGAGGCAAAAAGAAGGTTGGAAAGAAGAAACAGCTGCAGCATGTGGGCAAACCAGACGATGATGTGGTAACAGATACTTATGACGACTATGATGGCTATGACTTTCTGTGAGCAAAAAGGCTCTTTTCCACAACATTCATCATTCCGACCGCCCTCCTTTGGGGATGGTCCGAGTTTGTACACTAGTTTATTATATTTCACTTACTTTTTATTTCAATTTTGTTTTTGAGCCTGTCATAGATGGGAGATTCTTGATTATTGTTCTTTTTTTTTGGGTCCTTGTAGTTTTTGTTCGTATTAAAATGAAATTAATTAGTTTTTTGATCAATTTGAATTGATCTATTTATTCTTGAAAAATGGAGGTGATGATTGGATTTAAAATCTTTGTTTCTATCAACTTGTCCAATAATCAATATAAAGCTGAAAAATATATGCTTATTTTTTTTTAAAAAAAAAAAAAGCATCATGTATAAAAAAATCTATTAAATTAATCAAAAATCGAAATGGAGGATTATTAGTCTAAAATTTTGGAGGAGCTTTTGGGTTTGGAATCCAATTATAATAAACATTCATCCCTAACCAAAAAAAAAATGTTTGTCGGTACTAATCCATTTTATCGGGCCCATTTCTTGGAAACAGCTGAATCGACTAAACCTGTACTTTGTAAAATTAAATTATAAATAAGTAACAAATCAAACTAAGCTACACTGATTATTCTCAGACCTTCCTGTCAATGATAATCATGTAATTTAAGATAATGTTTGTAAATGTTTAAAAAATTACTATGAACTTTTTTTTAAATAAATTTACAAAACTTTGTAAAAGAAAATTTCATGATATTTTTTTAAATATTTGCAAACATTACTTAAAGCCGGGAAATCAATTGATTTGAGGTTTTGCTGGAGTTGGTATTTCAAAATTGTCACCTTGCATTGGAACCTCTATTTTGTTGATGACGAGAAAGAAGAGAACTATACGGAGGTACTAGATATTGTAATGGGTATTTCCTTGCGACAAATTCGATCATTGATCTTACAAATATCTAAAATGTACGAGGATATAATCAAGGATTATAATGCAATTTATCGAATTTTTCCTAACACTTTTCTCATATACAACCAAACAAAATAAAAACATTTAGTACTCCAATACAATTAAAGGTTTACACTAATTAAAACACAGTTGACAAAGTGACCCAAACAACCAAGCCAGTGCCGTCCAATGTGCTAAATTTCTGCTTCACAAATAGAAATCAATTTTATTTGAAGTCACGTCTTTTATTAAAGCTGATTCAAATTCAACAAACCACACTGACGCAAATACAAAAAAATTCACAAGTTACAGTAAAACAGAAACTATGGCTACTGCAAAGTTATGTTACATTTCCAGGAACAGAGGCATTTGCAATCTTATGGCTTTCAAAGTGGTTATACCACGAAAGTAAGGCACGCACATCTGTCTATGGTCATGTCTGCTTAGTTTAGAGATCTCTATGCTGATCCAAGTTAGCATTTCAGATATCCCTCTGACTCGTGATCCTATGTGGTACCATCTCTCAACCAAGAGCTCAATTGGCTGGCTATAGATGCTTCGAGAAACCCGTATAACTTCCATAAGTGCCAACTCCAGATACTATAAGATACGAAGTTCAGTGTACACAGAATGAAAAGAGAAATGAATATATTAATCCAGTTCCACGAGTTGTGCTCTTCTTCTCTCAGCAACTTTCTTTCTTATGAAAATGCCCCATCTCAGAGCTGCTTTAAGTTTGAGCCACCCAACAACAGCTTTACCAGATGAACGTGTTCGATCCTCACCGAAACCTAAGTTTGTAGGCATAATCGGGGTGTAACCTGAATAGTCATAGCTATTATCATGTGCAGTAAATGAATCGTGACCATGTCCACCCATGCTAAACATTCGAAGTAGATGCTGCATATCTTCACCTTCAAGAATTTCATTACTTCTCATGCGAATTTCATCCACTGGAATATCATCATATCCCTTAAATGAAGTGAAATTTGATGTGCCGCCAGTATGGAAGCTGGACATGTTTGAGATTGGGGGACCAAGAGTCAGTGTATCCTGATCTTGAAACGGTTGAGCTTGTTGTGTCGAATGGATAAGCTGATTATGAGGAGGAAATGAAGTATCATCTAATTGAATTGAAACTTTGGGATTCATAGTATGCAGTTGTGTGGAATATCTGCCCTCATTGTTGTCACTGTAACCTGGTGAAAAAAGGTAACATTTCTTTGGCTAGTAAATTGAGTGTAATGAAAAAATATTCAGTTGGATAAGCTAAACTACAAATATGCTCTTTGGATAAGCTAAAAACTATAACAGAGACACGAGTAAAGGCAGTAACCCACCTTCTCCAAAATACACAAAGTCGTTTATAAAACATAATAATAATAATCGGTCTCGCCAAACTGCCAATTAGCTAGCATTTTAGATTAAGCTGAGTGATCGGTTACCTCCAATTGTCAACCCAGGATTAATTGCCGGGTGCTCGGAAGGAATCAAGGCTGGATGACTAGGGAGACGAAGCTGATCGAAATAATTTGATTGGTTTTGTGAGCTTCCCATAAAATCATTTTGGGGAGCATTTGATCTTTTAGTTTGATCAAGGCCGAGAAGAGATTTGCCATCATACTCTATTACACGAGCCCAGTTGTCATATGCCTTCGTCACCCATGAGTCCACAGAGACCTGTAATATATATAGCCGATGTTCAACTACTCACACTTCACTACAACATGAGTAATATTACTTTGCACCAGGTTCCTGATTACTTGATTATCAGATAATAGCTAATCAAACTTGGGAGAGAGCTAAAATATGCATATTCACAAGCTAAAATTTAGTGTGCGAAAGAATGACTTGTATGATTTAGAATTCGGGGAGCTTGTTACTTTCAAATAAGGTAAATTTGAAAAAACCATATGGTTGACACTCAATGTGGCAGTTCTGAGGCAAAAGCTTGAATTTTTATGATTTAATTTCGTTTAAAATGATCTGCTGCAGGTAAAGATAATTTGACCACACCATTTGACATTTTGAGATAAAAACATGTATTACGAGATCATTAACCTTCTGATTATCAGAAAGAGAATCGACTGAATGATACTGTCCACCAGAAATCAAACCACTCAATTCATAAATATCGTTAAACACAACCCCCACATTCCTCAGCTCCTCGGGATAGTAGACATAGAGTTTCCCACTCAAGACGCACGTCTTTGAGTGCTCAACGAGGACATCCCACATCTTATTTGACATGCCACTTCCTAGGATCTGAAACAAATAGAGGAACATCCATCATGAGCATCGAATATATGCAGATAAGTGATATTGACTGAACAAGATGATTAAGTTACGATCCTCACGCTTCGGAGTTTTTGTGAGTCCTTCACTACAAGCTGCAGGAATTGTTCAACCTTATATATCCCCGCATTATTAAGCCTCTTGTGGAATGATCCATCTTTCCCAATCTTTTCCAGTCTCCACACTTCATCATGAAGTGCAGGTGGGTAATGTTTCTTGTACACTACAAGATCAGAAATGTTTAGAATCAACACTTAACTTAAGGAAAGTCATTCACTGTTTACTTCTCAGTGTAACACAGGCTTACATTCTCCTCTGTGATCCTTGACCGTGAAGGCCTCTGTCTTGGCTTCACGGATGCGAATGCCCTCACAACTGCCACTGGCAACCTTCAAACCAAGTCTAAATTTTCTGCTCCTAATCCAACTAGAGTTATCGGTGAATGTGATCTCCCCAAGGGTTCCAACACCTTCTTTTAAAACCACTTGCAAGTCCCCGGTCAGAAGTGGCCTCTTTCCTTCGCGTTCTTTTACCATGTGAGACTCAAACTCTTCCAGACTCCAGTCATCTTCATCTTCACTGTTAAAGTCACCTTCAAGTACAACAATATCTAATTTAACGGAGGACTCTTGACCTGATGTTACAACGTGGCCAGCGTTTGAATCGAGTAAGACGATATGGATTGCAGCACCGTGCTCCCCCTCCACTTTTCCACCCGTAAAAAGAGGTAGCAACAGCTTAGACTTGAAGTGCAGCTGCAAATTTCTTCCATCAGGACCTTCAATTCTTTTTGGGGAAACCCTGTATGTGTTTTGTAGGGGATCAACATAAACACGCTGAGGCAACTTAAAACAAAGGGAGGCAAGGTCGCTTCACATATTGAGCGATATAGATATATATTAGGTTCACTTATTAGAGAGTGAAAGAGACATAGACGGAGATTGAACTTCTGAAACTTATAGTCTAACAATGAGTCAAATTATACCTTCCATTAATTTTGGTAGGGGTCAATCTTGTCAAGGCACGCTCCACCTCTTCACTGACCTGGTAATTAGGTAGTCAGAAAGCATGCAGACAATGAATTAAGATCCATTTACGCATCCAATATGATTTATATAAACAGAGGAATTATCAAAAAAGAAGGTTGTAACCAAAACAATCCAAAGACCTCTTTACGTAAATTTAACTAATTTCAGAATTCCAATCCTCGCGAGGTATTACTTGCGTAATGGGACAAATGAGAAGAGCAATAGTTGTTGTGCTCCTCGTATGTAAAACCTCAATTTCTCTACCTAATTCTAAAAATGTTTCAAATTCCCAAAATATCATGACTATCAACCGAATTCTTAGGTTGGCCAGGCACATAAGGAGATTGATTAAATGAAAATATAATGACAAATGAATCGGTACATAAAGCAAAAAAGGTTCTTAATTCTAATACCGAAAATTGGTTATTAAACACAACTGTAATATCCCATAGAGAGCCTATCCTACTAGTCGTATTTTATGTAATAGTATAGGTTTATGTCCATTAGAACTCTAGTAAGATGAAGTACTATTCGTTCATGACTATTTACAACACTGCTATGGGCATACAACGCTTGTGCTAGTTCGCAAATGTGTATCACAGAAAATCTCACAGTAACTTGTTTTATCTGTCAAAAATCAGACTGCAGCTTCATAAATAAAGAGAGTTAAAAAGGAGAATTCGTAAAACAATTCTAAATTGCAAATCATTCAAAGACAAGGCGTGTGTGCGGCAATAATTGCGTTGGGTGGGTGCGTGCATTTCACCAGGCGGAAAAAAAATTTGTTACTGATCTTTCACGACTAGAGATCAGATAAAATTTAACAAAAAGACTATACAGTCTTACAACTCTCCGAAGAATTGGCTCCAAGGACGAGCAAAGCTTCTGCAGACTGTCCACCTTCAGAGCCTCGACAATAACACTGCATCAACCATAAACACACCCCACCCTCAATAGACAGCAAAGACTAAACTCACAACCAAAACTTGGAGAAATTCAATCATTGCAACAACTCTAATAATGTAAATTACCTAGCAAGGGCGGGGCGTTGCCGTTTCCTATCCGGCTGACCTTCCTGGCTACCACCCCCGGAATCCAACGGACGTTTTTCTCTCGCAGCCATACTGTTTGATCTTTCCATATACCGAGCCTGCATCTAGATTCGAACGATCTGTTAAAAAAATCGTATTTTTGAGATCTAATCCGAATCTTAAATCGCGGAAGTCAACAGTTCCACTTATTCCAGTGACATTAGCGCGAACTTGAAAAGATTCTGACTCTGGAGTAGGGATTAAAAGGGGTTGCAACAGTATTTGTAAAGCGGGAAAAAATTGAAAGATCCGGGAAAGGGGGAGAGGGTTTCCAAGAAAATACTGGTGGGTTTCGTGGAAACTTCATTTCTGCGTTGAAAGCCGAGTGTTTTCAACTCTGTTGTTCTGATGGCTGCTGAAAGAGAGGTTTGTGCTACTGCCACTCCTCCACATTCACTACTTGAGTAGACTGTCAATAGCAAAATAAGAACACCAAAAGAATATTTTTTCTTACCGTGTCATGATAAGGCCGGCTTCATATTATCTTTCTTACGTGTCAAGATGACGTAAATCTCACTAAATGCCACGTCATATTATAACAATTATTTTTGTCAAAACTATCATTATTATTACAGGTAGATATGTTGTAATCGGGTTTTCTTAAAAAAAAATTTTTTAAAGTTGTATGCTTATTTAAAAACAAACATTATAATAAGCGAAAAAATTTTTTTTAAGTTGTATGCTTATTTAAAAACAAACATTATAATAAGCGAAATAAGTTTTACATTTTAAAATAAAATTAACGAGTTTGATAATTTAAAACCGTTATACTAATATTTTAGTAAATAAAACTATAATTTATAAAGGGAAATTAGACTTAGCATAAAATTATCATATATTTGAATGATTCATTTTAGCTGATTTTAGGTTTACTTTTATTTTGATAATTGTGAGTAAAGTTAGCTCCCCATTATATATCATTATATATAAAGTTAGTTATCTAGTATATATCATTATATATTTTTAGGAAAAAATATATTGAAATTCAAATTTGAAACGAGATCTAATATTCGAAATTCATTTGTAACAATCTCTTCTCCTAATTCTAAAAAAACAACTCTAAACTAGGTAAGAACAAACCAAAATAAATCTTAAGGTGCGTTTGGATTCAAATATTTGACTGAATTTAATTTCAAATACATTGTATCTATTTGGTTAAAAATGAGAATGAATGGTTTAAAATCTCTTATATTAGTTTAATACATTTTATATATGCTTCAATTTCAAATTCGTTCATCAACTTAATTATTTCAAATTCATGTATTTCAAATATTTTGATTTGAAATTTTCTCCATAAATCAAAATTCATCAAAACAAATGCAACCTCAGGTTGATCATCGATGACCTTCTGTTTTAACCTAATATGGATCCAAAGATATTACTGTTATCAATAATAACAACGAATTTACTTCTTCTTCCAGTAGAGGTCATCAGACATCCCTGATGCTATCTTCCAATATCGAAAAAAATTAGTGAAAACTCAAGAAACAATATATCACGGATGTATTGTAGGTGCAGTGAAAGATGATTTACTCGACGAAAAGAATATATATTAAATTGGAGCAAGAAAAAGTTGAACATTTTTAAGGAACAGGATCAGATAAGAGCTCATGTCTAGTTTCTATTCTTCGTCTTTCCCGGCTTTTTATCTCTTCTAGATCGAGGCTTTGGGCGTAGGACCTCTTTTTTGGAGCTTTCTTGAGTTCACATTGATCCTCGTCCTGCTTTAGTTGATTGAATGTTCTGGTCTTCTTTCCATCTTCGGCGTATCAATGGGATAATCTACCTCTCCGGCTATTTCACTCGTGACCACGATTTGCATGTCTCTGTTGTCATAAATTGCCGTACCTTCCAAACAATGGGATGATATAATTTTTATAAAAAAAATATATATATTGTTGATTCGAGGGTTTGAGCTATATGTTCATTTAAAAAACGAAGGAATAAAAATTTGGAACCCGAGATTTGTCACATTTTGATATATTATTTAATTTTTATAATATTTAATTTTAAAAAAAACCCAAATTTGCAACACATATATTAAATGTTAGATAGTTTTTGATGATGCAACACCAGCTTGATTGGCACTTTCACTAGGCAATGTGTGCGCACACTGGCATGTTCCCTAGCATCAATGCAAGAAAGTGGGTATCGAATTGTGAAGATACCTGAAACTGATGCAACTTGTTGTATTGCCTCCTCATCTCCGTGTTCCTCGTCAGATTCGAGTGTGTTTTTGGAACTCATTCTCGAAAAAAATTACGTTCACTGTCGAATACTAAAGATTGAAACAGAAGCTTTGGAGAATATATCATGTGAACTAGTTAATCCTGATATGATTTTCTTTTTTAAAAAATGATCCCTCTGCAAATCTCCTCCGAGCAAATGCAAAGGAAAGAAAAGGAGATGGTTCAAGGTTTTTTTATGGGATTGATTTAAGCACCTTCAGGTTGCATAAAATCGGCAGATAAAGCAAATACTGTAATAAAATTCGTTCCTGTGAACAATGAAGCGATATTTATGGAAAATAACTTAAATTGCACAACTGCAATGAAAAATTAACAAAGTCCCCAATATACAGACTTCAAAACTTCAGGTTTTCTAAACTTTTTACGCTGCTCAATGCGATTCTGCCTCTTCCTGCTTATGCATAGCTTCTGTTCTTTATCTTCTTCTTCCTCTTATAAAAGATTAAAATTTAATTCAAATTGGTAAAAACCGGAACTGTAACAGTCGGTTTTGAAACCATGGTCGACAATAATTATCCTCCGCAACCATCCATTTAGTATTGAATTTTTTTATATATAAAAATTTATATTTTATTTCCATGAATCAGTAATAATTTCTATGATTCACTTTAAATCATTAGTATTATTATTTTATTTCCCCATAATATAATATTTGTTTGGACCAAATTCAAAGTCAGGGCTTCTGAAGTCCATTACTTCTAGCTTGTAATAATTTACTTGAATTTTGAGGTTGTTATCAAGTCAAATAATTCAACCAAATCCATGCCTGCTATCATAAATTGTTCAAATATCAGATTCATTTATTTAATTTAATTTTTTTAAAGTATATTTATGTCATATATATATATATATGTATATTATACAATAATTGCGATATTATTATTATCATTATATATATTTTTCAATATAATTTAAAAGTGAGTGAGTCTCATGTGAGACCGTCTCACGGATCTTAATCTGTGAGACGGGTCAACCCTACCCATATTCATAATAAAAAGTAATACTCTTAGCATAAAAAGTAATACTTTTTCATGGATGACCCAAATAAGAGATCCGTCTCACAAATATGATCCGTGAGACCGTCTCACATAAGTTTTTGCCATTAAAAGTAGTCAGCATCATGCCATTTTACGGAATCGAATTTGAAAAATATTTTAGGTAGGACCCACATTTAAAAAAATTGCACATGAGACATAGATTGAAATAATTAGATGAAAGCGCAGATTGCAAACGATGATAACGGATTCGAACCAGTCTCACTCCTATTCAACTAGATTTAGAAAATATGTTTTTTTTAATGAAAATTTCCATTAATCAATCGTTATTCCCACAATCGTGTTTGATACTATTACAAATAATATCTGGAGAATGATACGTAATAAAAAGATTGTCTAAAGATATTGTCGTTCGTGCCAATGTGTGAGCCGCTATATTTACTTTTCTAACATGTTGAATTTTGAAAGAAAGATGAGCGTCTATCAACTGACAGCAACCACAGATAATCGATCCAAACTCTGTGTAGTCTACATTCTTTGATGTTATTGCATTCACTACCGTCTTTGAGTCAGATTCAAAGATAACATCCTGGAGTTCTAAGAAAGATGTCCATTGAATAGTATCAAGTAGGGCGAGTGCTTTAGCTTCTTTGACTTCCAACAAACCATTTCTCATTCAAGATTTGCTCACCATAAAGTTCCTTGTCGAGTCTCGTACCACAGCTCCAAAACCAACTGCTCGTTGTTCTTTAAACAAGGCTGCATCAACGTTGCACTTCATAGATTGATCGGGTGGTTTCGTCCATCGGTCATCATGTTTATCATAAAATATTCGATTATAGCATGAGAATGAGCGTGTTTGGGACGAATTTGGTCTCCTGTAACTTATATTGTCAATAAGAAAATTGGACTCTTTTAGACCTCCAATGTCTCAACTTAATAAGAAAAACTGAACTTCTTATACTTACAATGTCTTAACTTAAAACCCGACGGGACCAAGTTTAAATCCATCTCATTGGTATCCCTAAATTTTTATTTTAAAAAAACAATGTCAGGATATTGATGATAAAATAATACAAACACGATACAAGTTTAAATCGATTTGTCCCAATTTCATTATTTCTATTTTTAAAATTTCCATCTCTTCTTTCTGCCCAAATCCACCCATATTTGAATTAAAACCTCCAAACTTTGACTATTGATCGAGATGAATATATTTTTATTATACTAAATTAAATTATTCTTGACAATCATATATCATTCATATTACGATTATGGTCAAATATATTAATAATAATTAGTTTTTTGCGTGTCCAGATCAATTACTAGATTTATGTTAATATTTTTTATAATGAAACAAATTTCATTTGATCCTCCTCAACCAGGGATGGATAAGAATTTTAGTTAAATGTAGGCATAAAATATAATATAATTAATAAATTTAAAAAATTAGTTAATATTCCAATCAAATTATCATTAAGCATCACAAAATAATTATCTTATAATTGTTGCATCCAGTTTCATATTTTGAAACATATTTACAATAGTTTCATTATCAATTATTATAAATATCTATTTCTCTAACATTGACATCGAACTATCATTTATCCAATCATAATTCATTTGACGGTTTTATTGTAAATCTATAATATTAATATAAAAATATTATTATTAGCAATTCGCAAATTTCTGACTTCATCGTCGTCCTTGTGGCCCAGCTTAAGGATAGCTCCGCCCATTTCGACAACTTGATTTTTTGGCGCTGTCCCATATATAATGTTACATAAACTTGATCGTTAGTTGAAGAATCTGCCTCCTACCTCATATATATAGTAATAAAAAAATTTTAAAAAAAATTAAAAAAATTTATGCTTGATATAATATTTTCTAAATCAATTGCTCCAAATTGGGCTTAAAGGATACAAACTAAAAACAATTCGTATATGGACAAAATATAATAGAAGAAGTTCACATTTATGGACAATATATCATAAAAGAACAGTAGCTTTTGTGTTCCTTGCCCAAATTACTATATGCATTCCGAACAATAAAAATAATGTCACTCATACCTTATCTCGAAGCTTTAAAAGATAATAATTAAACTACGAAGCACTAGAAATTAGGAAAGTCTTTAGGTGGATCAAAGATTTAGCTCTCTATCATGTCATAATTGAATCCGATGCTCTATCAATTGTTCGTGGATTAAATTCTTCATTTTGAAATTCTCCTTCAGTTAGGCTTATTTTGAAACATTGCAAAATACAATCGTTAGATTTCGAATCTTTATCTTTTTTTAGGAGATCAGCGAATCATGCTGCTCATATTTTAGATAAAGTTTTTATTTCTTTGTCTGATCTTGAATGCCGAGCTTACATTCAGCCTCATCTATTTCAGAATGCGATTCTTCAAGATTTGGTTTAATAGTATTAGTATTTTATTTAAAAAAATTATGATGATTTATGGGAAAATAAAATAAAACCATAAATCTAAAATATATTTATGGGATGTAAATTTTTTTAAATATTCTTCGAACTAATAAACCAAGTAACCAAATTTATATAATAATCGACTAAAATCATAGCCCACGACGCACCACTTCTTTGTACTTGTTCAATGATTCTTGCCTCTGAATCCTCATGTCTTCGTTGATTTTATCGATGAAGGCTTCAACTCGGCGATTCAACTCGTCCTGACCCAGCGACGGTTCTTTGCGCATCCGTTCCGCCGAAGCCGGTGGCGGTGGAGGTGGCCGTGGCGGATGGTAGCTGGTCCGATCCTGGAAGTTCTCTGATGTGGCCACGTGACCCGAAGGGGCGGAAGTAGATGCCTCGGATTTCTGGGTGTGCCGCGTGAGAGGCACGTGACGCCCCTCCGTTATCATCTTCCAAATGCTATCCAGCGTTTCCTGCCTCTTCTGTTTAGCCACCTTCAGAGCTCCCATTCCTGTAGATTTTCCTATCTCAGAAACAGCTAAATAATATAGCTCCCGATTCAAATTTAATCTCGAATATCAAGAAACTTACGAATTTTAATTGTAAACTTTCTAAATTACCTTCAGGAGTCATTCTGATAGGTTTTCTGTGGCCGAATCTGGAAGACAACAGAGGTTTCTCCCTCACCGGCAAGAGAAATTCCAGAGGAAGCTCCGGAGAAACCAGCATCTCATGCGGAGGAGGATCGAACGTCAGCATCGAGTCAACCAATACATCCTTAGCTTCCGCCACAGCTTCTTCGGTTTCAAAAACGACTTTCGAACCGTTAACCACCACATGTTTCACATCAACAGCCCTGTCTTCACTGTCGTAAACCACAGCGGCCGCGGCCGCCATGGATTCCTGAACTACAGACGCAATATCCGGCTGAGCTGACAATGACTCGTAATACGATGGTGGAGGAGTCTTGACTGAAATCAAATGCTCAGATCTAACTGACGACGATTGATCAGATGGACTCCAGTGGAAGCGCGACGAAACGATGATTACGACGATGATAGCGTTGATGATAACGTACAAATACGGCGGCTTCAACCAAGACAGGACGACGGACAATATCAGCGGAATCTCACCGACGGTAAACGGAACATAGAATTTGAATCCCACAGCCAATGTAACAACTCCAGCTGAGATCAATAACAATTTCGATGATAAAATCGACATGCTAATCAAACAAAATTGAATACTATGCTCCACTTCACAGTGTTTTCTTGTTTTATTTTTCCTGATATTTTTTAATGTACCCGAAGCGGATGGAAGTGAAGCCCGGGAGAGGAAATGAAGTTGGGCATGCAAATGCAAATGGAATGTATATAGCTACGTGGGTCCAGGGCCGCGGCTTGTGGGCCTATGTGAGATCTAGGCCGTCGGCTTGGGGGATTGGTGTGGGGTACGCCGTACGCACCAGTGAATCGGCGTGGAAATGCTAGTGCAAGTTGTGGTGTGCATAGCTGGACTTGGCGTCCTCAACTCAAAATTCACTTAAAAATATTATACATTTTCTTTCCAAAAAAAAAAAATTATTTGGGTGAAATTATTGTCCTAGTTAGAATGGTTTAAAAGCTTTCAAGTTGTATAATCAGGACTAGTATTAACTACTTCTGACAAATAAATTACTTTAAAATGGAGTCAAGACGCAAACTTTGAGTATAATTTACGTTAAGTCAATATTTATATATATAATTTTGTTATCTTGTTCATGGATCACATCAACTCATATACTAATCAATGAGTTGACACTCATCAATTGATTATTTATGTTTGATATACTTCATCATAGATAGATGAGTATTACCTCATTGTTAGACACAGATATTGATACGATTAATGAATATCAAGGTGAAACTTTATTTATTTATGGAAATGCAAAATGATTGAGGAAAGGTTGCAGATTTAACCTATATATGTATATATCGAAATAGAAAATGATTGAGGAAAGGTTGGCAGATTTAACTTAGGTCATCTCTCCACTTGAACCGACCATATCCCCTTCTTTGACCTAAGCAGTCACTTTCTTGTACAAGTCGTTAGGGCAATTAGATTTCTTTTCCCAAAATAATAATAATAAATTATGGCAGATTTAAGGATTGAGGAAAGGTTGTTCCTTATTGTTTATAAACTCCACATGACTCTTTTTATTTATTCTTGTTTCCTTTTATGTCTTTGCTCATTTTGGTGTAAACTGTAGTACACAATGTGTTGTGTGTGAGTCTTTTTTAATATTTTTTTTGAAAATGAATATTATTTTATATATATAATTTCTATGTTAATATGAACTAATTGTTTCCGTGTACAAATTTATTGAGACTTTGTACTCTAGCTAATGTTGACCATATGTTAATCTCGTATCAAATAACGTGGTCCACAAGAAAATAACTGTGATCGTGACTGACTTTAATTTTGTAATTGTAAGCCAATTGCATGATCACATTTTAAGCACCATTTTTTTTATTTCAAATAAACGTAAAATTATCATTACATAATATAGTTTTCTTCGTGTTGGGTATTTACTTTTCTTCTTTATCATTATTGAATTATAATAAGTTAGACATGCACGAGGTTTATAAAATAAAAAAAAATAAGCTTATAAGTTATATGCATATTGTAAAGCCCGAGATTATATCATTTTAATCCGAGATTATGTAATTTCAGAATTTTGGAATGATGAATTAGATTCCACGTTTTTTTGTAATTAAGTAGGATTGAAATTGAATTAAAAGATTGAGCGGGGGCCGATTTGCAAATAGTGAAAAGTTGAGGGACTAAAGTGCAAATATGGAATTGGGTGGGACACTTGTCCTCACCATGCAAATTGATATAAAATATTCATTCCTTCACAACCAATTTCAGCAAGAACGAGACTCAACCTTTTGGAAATTCTCTCAAACTTCTGTGTACTCTAGGAAATTGATTGTACCAAATTCGGTTATCAGAATTTGAATCTGAACACAGTTCTGAGATCCTCTCGTCGACAGCTGCTACTGGACGTAAGTTTTATTGAGTTCTGTTATCATTTGAAATTATGATATTGGGAGAATTGTTATTTGATCAGTATTATGTGTTTTGGGAATACTAGACACCGTAGAATCGAAGTTAGATCAGAAAACGGATTGATTCTGAAATTATTATGATTTTCTGATTATATTAATTGAAAATGGGACAGATTTGGATTATGAATGAATTACAGATTGTACCGGATAGGGTTTATGATTTGTAATTGTTATCTGTTGATATGGTATTGACGGGGATACTGAGATAGTGCCGTTATGCCGTTGATTTGAATTAAATTTAGATTGATCAGAATCAGTATTGAATTGGGACTGGAATGTTGATATTATTATTCTCCATATGTCCTTTCAGATTTACAGAGACAGTCTTGAATTCAGAATTGATATTTCTTCAGACCGAGACTACGAACGAAAGGTATAAGTCAATGTGGTATTGGGAGATCGACTTGAGTAGGACATACTTGAGTTTCCCTAAATCACATACTTATTCTGATGTTTTATTATTGTGTTTATTGATTTG
The DNA here is from genome assembly GCF_012295235.1 of Primulina huaijiensis. Lineage (NCBI taxonomy): Eukaryota > Viridiplantae > Streptophyta > Magnoliopsida > Lamiales > Gesneriaceae > Primulina > Primulina huaijiensis. Next base: position 4,142,887 of record NC_133323.1, on the reverse strand, counting down.
ATTAAAATGCATGTTCTATGGATTTATAGGAGCATGCATTAGATGAGTAATCTTGTGACAGAAGTACCTGATAGTGGCGGGATCGCCACGGGCACATTGCACGATGTCACAAGATAGTGTATTGGCGATAGGGCCACAGTCTGTGACGGATAGGTCAGGACACTGGATGTATGGTTATATCGACGTGGATAGAATTGGAGTTTCTTCTATTACTGTTGGTCGATATAGGAATACCAACATCTGGAAACCGGGATCCCTAGACTAGGATTGAGTCTAGTCTGAGACGTGGAGTCACGAGTTTATTTACAGTTTGATATTGATTCATGTTT
>NC_133323.1:3969929-4137208 GCF_012295235.1 Primulina huaijiensis | reverse complement strand
ACCGAGACTACGAACGAAAGGTATAAGTCAATGTGGTATTGGGAGATCGACTTGAGTAGGACATACTTGAGTTTCCCTAAATCACATACTTATTCTGATGTTTTATTATTGTGTTTATTGATTTGATTAAAATGCATGTTCTATGGATTTATAGGAGCATGCATTAGATGAGTAATCTTGTGACAGAAGTACCTGATAGTGGCGGGATCGCCACGGGCACATTGCACGATGTCACAAGATAGTGTATTGGCGATAGGGCCACAGTCTGTGACGGATAGGTCAGGACACTGGATGTATGGTTATATCGACGTGGATAGAATTGGAGTTTCTTCTATTACTGTTGGTCGATATAGGAATACCAACATCTGGAAACCGGGATCCCTAGACTAGGATTGAGTCTAGTCTGAGACGTGGAGTCACGAGTTTATTTACAGTTTGATATTGATTCATGTTTCCGATTTGATACATGTTCTTGATATCTATTTCATGAATTTCTATCGATTATATGCTTGCATGTTTCTTTGATTTATACTGGGAATTATATTCTCACCGGAGTTATCCGGCTGTTGTCTTGTTTGTATGTGTACATGACAACAGGTGGGACAGGATCAGGGTCGAGGAGATGATGAGAGATCGAGATTAGAGTGGAGACTACGGACTTGACCTTGCTGTAGATAGGATTCAACACTTGACATTTAGTTGTTGAACCTTAGTTTGAGTTTGATGTTTGTTGTACAAGACCTGTACTTTTATACAGATATGTATATTAGATTGAATTCCATTACGTTCCGCACTATATTTAAAAAAAAAAAAAATGGAGACCCAGATTAATTACATTGATCCAATTGTCCCAATGACGATTAAGAAGATGATTAGCGTCCGGGTCCCCACACATATGATCATGAGTGCCACGAAAATTAAAATTTACATAAAATTTTGACATACCTAATAAATATATCGAGAAATGGATATAACAAATAGTCAGTCGGAAAGAAGTTGAGAAAAGTCACATGTCATGCGATATTTTTGTTGGTCGAAAATAAAAATTTAAAATGTTTTATATAGATTTATAATAGACTCTTATAACAATTTGAGTTAACTATTTTTATGAAATGAAAATAAATACAAAATAATTTTTATAAGAGTTTATTGTCTAGTCCATAGCCGAGAACGTGTACCCAATAATGTGCCATGCCATGCCATATTAAGTGCACAGGAAAACAAAAGTGTGACATGGAAAATTTGACGGAAGTTTGGCAGCTTCAACAGTAGTTTGGCGGCTTCAACAGCTTATTACAATTATTCTGTCCATGACAGAGGAATGGAGACGAGACGAGACGATATTTTTTGAAATTTTTAATTTTTTAAAAATTAAAAATATATATTATCCACTAATCTATAAATACATACTCTGGCGATGAGGTAAATGGACGGTTTGAAAGTCTAACAAATTGGTCGAAACAATTTTTGCGTGTGACGACTTCATTTGAAGATTAATTAAGTTGATATGAATCATTAGTGTTTTGTGCACGATTGTATGCTTGTACAATTGATATAAAAGATTTGTGATTATTATGTTATATTTTATGTATTATTTGGATGACAATGATGCAATTATATTAAACATATAATTGGTATTAATATTTAAATTTATTGACATGAGTATTTTGGTAAAAATAAATTGGTGTTATAAAGCCACACGAAATTATGTTAAGGAGATTTGTCTTAATATAATATAAGTGTAGATATATTCCACATTTCCCAATTTCAAAATCTACCATATAATGCTCAATATATATTCATCAATTTTACTAATTCTTAAAGTATATGTATATCATTGAGGAAGTATTTACAATTTTTTATAAAAAAAAATATTTGCAAATTTTTTTTAAATTATTTGCAAACATCCCTTAAATAAATTTAAATTTTAAAATATAATTTTTTTCAAAAAAAAAATTATATACGTCTAATCATTATGTGATAATGAAAAAGAAATATGGCAAATTTGACACAAAAAAAAATATAAATATTGTTTTAAAAAGAGACGCTGTTTCTGTATGTTTTTAACCCAGAAGAACATTAAACATGGCAGTGGAAGACAATTGCGCTAGCTTGGGAGCAAAACTTGCCTAACTAATTAGTCTTACAGCCGACCCCTTCACCATTATCCGCAACGAATTTAAGTTCAATGCAAATTCTCAGGATAAATTATATTTTTTGCCATATAATTTGTATTTTTATCAATTAATTAAAAATATCAGTACACTAATTTGTTTTTTCAAAATATTTTAGTCATTTTTCAGTGGAGCGCTGACGTGTCATGAGACACATCAACAATGCACGTCTCCATGTCAGCCATTTTCGATTACACATCATTATTTTCCAGCGTCATGTCAACGCTCAGTGAAAAAAGTCTAAAATTGAAAAAAAAAATACAAATTAATGAACTAACACCATGAATTGACTTATAACAAGAAAGAAAAAATAATTTTTCCCCAAATTCTTATCTTAAAAAAAAATTTATTGTAATTTGTATCATTTATCCCCTTAAACCAGGATTGACATGCATCCAAGGAAACCTAGATTAATAATTAATTTCATTATTATGGGTACCATCGAAAAAGATAAGAATGATGTAATGTCCTACCTTAGACATCAAATTTGGTGGGAGAATATCGTCCAAACCTATCCACACACGCCTCATCCATTTCATGTAGATGGTGGTCTCCCTGTTGGGAATTTTATGGGACGAAAAGGATGATGCGTGATTGGATAGAATTAGATGAATTCCAAGCAGCAATGGATATAGCTATATCAAAATTTAAGAATGTCCAATTTACATTGAGATTTAGCTCTAGCGGGAAATAGTTTGTTTTCTTGAACTGTGAATATTAGAACTTGATTTAGTTTATTCGAAATCTAGATTAAAAATTACTATAGGTATTAGTTAAGTTTTTGGTAGCTCATTCAGTAGAATCACGTCATTTGTTGGAATATGTATATTTAAGTCTCATCAATATTTCGTGCACTTGTTTTGTTTTTAGGGTTAGTTGAACAAGCTTTTACTTGCCATTCTTTGGTTTGTCTTTTGTGCACTAGTCTCAACAATTATATATATGAGTGTAAGTTGGTGGGTACCGCAAGATGTTTACATACATATTGAACATCTTGTGAGATGCCCACCAACATGTGCTCTTAATATCTAGACTACAGATATATAACTGATCACATGGACATCTATGTGAGTATCACCAAGAATTTTAACAGATAATTTGGACATTAAAAATTTAAAACCGGGTCTCTTTTGAGACGGTTCGATCTTATTCATATCCACAATGAAAAGTAATACGTCTATTATAAAACATAATATATATGTTTCATAGGCCGGTCGGATGGAAATCTGTCTAACAATATTAATTCTTGAGACAGTCTAATGGTAATTTTTGTGAAAATTTAAACGTTCTTCAATCTATTTTTAAAATTTTTATGTTATAATTATAGTATGAACAAAATAATTTTAAAATTCAATAACATGTTTATTTGAAAAAAAAATTTCTTAAATTTTAATGTACCAAGATACAAAATAAATACAATATATAAAGAACTTTTTAAATAAATACACGTAAAAATAATTCAAAAAATCGAAATTATATTACACATTATCTAATAAAATAATTTAGTCATACAAATTTTTTATTTTAATGCCTAACATTTCGCTTAATTTTATTATTAAATAGAGTGGGTCTCATGTGAGACCGTCTCACGGATCTTAATTTGTGAGACGGGTCAATCCTACCCATATTCACAATAAAAAGTAATACCCTTAGCATAAAAAGTAATATTTTTTCATGGATGACCCAAATAAGAGATCCGTCTCACAAATACGACCCGTGAGACCGTCTCACACAAGTTTTTGCTTATTAAATATTGGTATACTTTTAGTCTATTGAGGATATTATGTAAGTATATACTTATAATTATATACACACACACACACACACAAAGTGTATAACTATACTTAGATAAGAGTGTGTCTCATGTGAGACCGTCTCACGGATCTTAATCTGTGAGACGGGTCAACCCTACCCATATTCACAATAAAAAATAATAATCTTAGCATAAAAAGTAATACTTTTTCATGGATGACCCAAATAAGAGATCCGTATCAGAATAACTACCTAGAGAGGACACCAACTTTTTTTCCAATTTCACCCTTATATGATATTAATATGACACTTTTATTTTTTGTTTTTTTTTAATTTCAACACACACTTTTATTTTTATTTCAACAATTCAAATATCAATTTAATCCCTCCATAATTTTTCAAATTTCACTTTAATTCATCGATAATAATAAAAAATATTGTACACACACGCATCGCGTGTGCATAGTAACTCGTCTAAATTAAGCCAGATGACTAGAATTCCAAAAATATATGACTATATGTACATAGGGTCATGACTAATTTGTATTTCACTAAGATAAACCCCTAAGCACCGTTTAGCTGACATAAATTACTAGAGAGGGTGAATAATATAATTGAAAAAAACAAATATACAAATAATTTTTTTATTTTATCCTAATTTAACGATGTTTTAATAATATATTAAAAATTATTGTAATTAGCGAATACATTTAATGGTAGAGACATATTATTAAAATAATTAGATAAATACCAGTATATATTTCTATTCAAGAATTTTCTAACTTCTAATCTCCAGTAAATTAATCAATGACATTACAATCTTTATTTATCATATCATATCTTAATAAAGAAAAAAATGTGATACTCAACAACTTAAAAATAAAGAACTACTGGAAGGACATTTTAAATCCAAATGAAAATCAATTTTTATCATGCATGCTAAATGTGGTTTAGTGTCACTTCTATGCAAAAATTGTTCCTCATACCATTAGTACTGGGCTTAAGTACTCCCCTGATAGATTTCCACCAATACAGGAAATGGGTAAAATTTTGGAGAATAACTAGAGCAAAACTTTTTTTAAATAACTCTCCTTAAATGTATTTGAGATTTTAAAAATATTCTATCAATGTTATTTTATTAACTCCCAATATATGACATTCATACACAAAAAAAATACGCTAGCATTTGGTACCTACCTTATTTTTTAAAATGATTCTCATCTCAGATAGTACATAATGTCTAATTTTTAAAATATATTAAATTTTAAAATTTTATAAACTCGTATGTCTCTGTTACTAGTATATATATGAAACAAAGAAAAAAATGTTGGGACAGTTAAAAAAAATTAATTCATAAGCCTGGCCCAAAGTGATTGGGCTAAGACCATCTCCAATCATGGCACCACATTGGTGCCACACCATTGTGGTGCCATGATATTTCACTCCAATCCAACACCAAAACTGGCGCTCGATTGGAGCAGCTCTACAAGCTGCTCCCACAATTTTTTTTGTTTATTTTTTTTAATTTTTTTTAGTTTTTAATTTGATTAATTTAATATAAGTGTTTAATATTTAATTAATTGATATTTTTTTGAAATTTTAATTATAAAATTTTTAATATTTTGATTAGAAATTAATTAAGTGTAAAAATAAAAAATAAAAAACACAGANATAATATTTAATTATCATTATATTAACAAATTATAAATAATTAACATAAAATAGAAATATTAATATTGAAAAAAAAAAGAATATTCTTGAAATATTTTATTGTAGTGTAAAATATAGTGTAATGTGTTTGGAGATGATTTTAGTGTAACGTCAATATAGTGCAGAATGTAATGCATTGGATTGGAGATGGCAGTCCTATGAATCGATTCATTTGTAGTTATCGCTCACCAATAACCACCGTCACCCCTCTGATCATCTGGAAGCTGCTCAGGTGCTAATAATTTTCTCCAATCCAATTTATCTTTTCCGTTCTTAGCAAAATTCCTATTTTTCTGAACATCTTTTCAGTTGCGGAATCGAATTTTTTTACTCTGTTTCGTGATATTGTAATAGTTGTGGTATGGTTTCTGAAATTTAGTGCGATGTTGATCACGACAGCGGACGGAAGAAAGGGGTGAGATTATGTAGGAGCTTGTAGTTTAAGGTTTGGGTCTGAAAATTTCGTACTTGCTAGATTGTTTCTGAGTTATGAAAATTATCTTTTGACCTTCTTCGTCGATATTTTGATTTTTGAATGCATTTTTTAATCCTTTGATTGCTGTAATAGAAGCCAAAATAGCATCGGGAACGGATTTAGTTTACGCAAGTGGAGTCTGGATTTTTTTCGATATGATTTTAAATCACCTTCATGTATGAAAGAGGGCTGCTTAATTGACGGGCGAAGGAATTATTTCAATTCAGTGAAACGCCGAGTAGGTTCGAAGGTGAGTCCGCCGGACTCGCTAAATGTCAACCCAGCTTGATTTGAGCTGAATGAAATTTTAGACTTTCCGAGCTCTTATTTTATGCAGGTCACAAGCCCAAAGTTAATTTTTAAATAATTTTATAGAACATATATGAAATAGAAGTTCATATTTTCAGTATTGTCATTATCAGTATATGAAAATATTATCGATCTTGGGAGCCAAGTTGATGGTCTTCCTAGAGAAATCATCAGTGAACTAGATAAAGTATATCATTTCTTCTAGGGGTACAATCGGTGCTCGTCAAACATCCGAATGAATCAGCTCTAGTATACTTTTGCTTCTGATAGTAGAAGTGTCAAACTTTAATCTGTGTTGTTTGTTAGTAACACAATGCTCACAAAAAGCTAATGACACTTTTGTAAGTCCCGGCAGCAGCTTTGTTTCTGAGAGAATTTTCAACCTTTGTTCTGACATATGCCCGAGGTTTCTATGCCATAACACTGTTAATTCTTCTCCTAAATCAATCGATGCAACAGTTAGTTCTACCTCTTTCTGTGTTTTTCCCAAAAGTACATACAAGTTTGTAGCAAATTTTTCCACCCATAAGCGCACCTTTCACAATTTTCATGATCACGTTCTCGATACGGGTTTTACACCCGATATCATCCAATTACCCCAAAACAAAAGATTTTTCGTCAGTCTCTTCACATGTCGTCCCTCATGTATGATGCGAATAGTGTCATCAAACATTTTATTTTGATAGTGCCGACCCCAACGATTTCCAAGGCATAATCATTTCCTATGAATACAGATCTTCTTGAGACTGGTTCATAATAATCAAATCATTCTCTCCGACACGTTATGTGCCACATCGTTCCTGAATCCATAATCCACATGTCACAAATTTTTTGCCCGTCTTCTGCAACTGTTGCTGCTTCGTTGAATAATATCTCACCACCGCCCGAAGTACCGACCACATTTCCTTGAGAACTTTTCTCGATACGCGTACACTCTTTCTTGAAGTGTCCTTTACCGCCATATTTAAAACAATAAATATTTTTCTTCTTACTTATCGATTTTGATCTACCTCGTCTTTGGCTCCTTTTGGAGTCGGTCCATAAATCTTCCTCTTATCATCGGTAAAACCTCTGCCTTCTTCGAAGTTACCAACCTATCTTTCTTATTCTTGCACCGGCTTTCTTCTCCGAGAACCGCAGTTAAAACATCATCGAATTTTAGAAACCTCATAAGAATATTGTTGGTTATGTTCATAATATGTTGATCATATGAATCTGATAGACTTTGAAGTAGAAGCTCCGTTCATTCATTTTCATCTATTTTATGCTCCACTGAAGTGAGTTGGGCAAATAGAGTATTTAGTGTTGATATGGTTAGTCATCGATGAGTATTCCGCCATCCGAAAAATATAAAGTCTTCTATTTAGGAAAATCTTGTTGTGTAGTGACTTGACCTCGTACATCTTTGTCAGAGTATCAAAGATAATTTTTGCTGTTTTTATCTCAGAAATACTTACCTGTACTTCGTCTGTTATATTGGTGGTAAAAGGGTATGATCAGAGAGAATGCATTGACTTCAATGCGATATTTTCTCTTGTGGTTCGGCTCACAACAGTCAGAGTAGTGTTGGCGTTGTGTGCGGTGTTTGACCTACATCTAGAACTTCTAGATGTGAAAACTGCATTTCTTCATGGAGATCTTGAAGAAGAAATCTATATGCTTCAGCCAGAATGTTTTGCGGAGAAAGGCAAAGAGAACTTGGTTTGCAGGTTGAACAAATCTATGTACGGTCTCAAACAGGCGCCGAGGTGTTGGTACAAGAGATTTGATTCGTATATCATGAGTTTTGGATACAACAAACTGATTGCAGACTCTTGTACATATTTCAAGAGGTCTGATGACGATTATATCATTTTGCTGTTGTATGTGGACGACATGTTGGTAGCAGGCCCCAACAAAGAACATGTCCAAGGATTGAAGGCACAACTGGTTAGGGAATTTGATACAAAGTACTTGGACAAACAAACAAGATTCTAGGGATGCAAGTTCACCGAGCCAGAATTAATGGAAAGATTTGGCTTTCCCAGAAAAATTATTTGAAGAAAGTCTTGAAACGTTTCAACATGCAAGATAGTAAGCCAATTTCGACCCTTCTTCCTGTTAACTTCAAGTTATCCTCCGAGATGTGTCCTAACAGTGAAGCAAAGATGATGGAGATGTCTCAAGTACCATATGCATCGGCAATGTGAAGTTTGATGTTCGCCGTGATCTGTACAAGATCGGACGTTGCTCAAGTAGTGGAAACAGTTAGTCAGTATATGGCGAATCCTGGACGAAAGCATTGGAGTATGTTAAGATAATCCTTAGATACATTAAGGATATCTCAAATGATGCTTTATGTTATGGAGGATCAGATTTTACACTCAGGGCTATGTCGATTCAGATTATGCAAGAGATCCAGATTAGAGAAATTTACTACTGGTTATATGTTTACATTTGCAGAGGAAGCTGTAAGTTGGGTTTCAAAACTGCAGACAGTTGTAACGTTATCTACAACAGAGGCAGAATATATGACAACAACTCAATCTTGCAAGGAGACAATATAGACTAAAGGTTATTGGAAGAAATCGGGTATGACCAGAGAATTTTCCTTTGTTTTGTGACAGTGAGAGTGTCTTGCACATCGCAAGGAATCCAGCCTTTCATTCCAGGACTAAACACATTGAAGTTCATTTCACTTTGTTCGAGAAGTAGTAGAAGAAAGAAGTGTGGACATGCCGAAGATTTATACAAAAGATAACATAGTTGATTTTTTGATCAAGCCAGTGAACATTGATAAGTTTGAGTGGTGTAGATCCTCAAGTGGCCTAGCGGAAACGTAAGCAACAGACAATGGCAAGATTGAAAGGATGTGTGGGGATTTGTTTGATTCTCAATCAAAAAATCTCCAAGTGGAAGAAATGTCGGCAAAATAATGGAGATGGGGTTGGCAAATGAAATGCATTAAATGCATTGTGTATCAAATTTGACAGAAGCATTCAGATGGTTCATACGCGTTTTCACACCGACGGGGAGCTCTTCCTCTCATTTTGAAATCATCCCTTCATCGAGTTATCTCTCATCTTATAGTATTTGAGTGTTTAGTTCAATAATATTTGTGAGGTGTTTGTTCTTCTGTATTAAGAGAGTATGTGTTCTCTTTGGAAACACATTGAGTGGTTGTATACCACAAAATATTATAATGGAATTTTTTTCATCTTGCCCGTGGTTTTTAGCCTAATAATTTTTTGGGGTTTTCCACGTAAATCTCTGTGTCCAGTTTATTCTTTATTTTCATATTATTATCTCAAATTACCGCACGTGTGACAAACATGTCTAAGCCCGTGAACATTGTCATAAAAAAGTTTGTGAGTCAAACTGGTATCATGAGCGAGCTCTAAGCTCATTAACCCAAGCTCAAGCATCTATCATTCGAGCTCGAAGAGCTCTATTTTAATTTTCTTTTGTTGAATTTGAGCTCGTAAACTTCAAAATTTTTTTCATAGAAAAGGAATAATTTTGGCTATCCATTCTCTTGCATTGCTATAACCTGACGTCAATCCTTTGGTATTGCATTGGCAGCTTCAGCCTCCAGCTTTTGAAGCTATATTAATTAATCTTTGAAGATTAGAAAGTGGGCAAAAGCGAAGTTAACCCATGATTAAACTATTTGATTCTCACTGTCACCTTCAAGATTCGAGAATTTTGAACTTGTCCTCTAAACTAATCAAAGAGGCCCTTGATAATGGTGTTGTTCATTTTGCTGTAAATGGAGTCTCTGAGAAAGATTGGCATTTGGTTAAGGAGATGAATGACAGCTATCCTTGTGTCATTCCTAACTTTGGCCTTCATCCTTGGTTTATTCGTGAGAGAACTCCTTCTTGGCTTGCTACACTGAAGGAGTATCTTGCTACTACTCCCTCAGCTGCAGTTGGAGAGATCGGCTTAGACAAAGGTTCTGTAGGGAAGCAGATTGATTTTACTGATCAAACAGAAATTTTCCGCCAGCAGCTTCAACTCGCTAAAGAGTTAAAAAGACCAGCATCAGTCCATTGTGTCCGTGCTTTTGGCGATCTTCTTGATATATTGAAATCTACTGGTCCATTTCCTGCCGGCCTGGTGCTGCATTCTTATCTAGGTTCGGCAGAGATGGTCCCTGAATTCTCTGAACTGGGTGCGTACTTTTCCTTTTCTGGGTTTCTCATGACGATGAAAGAAAGTAAGGCGAGGAAAATGGTGAAGTCCATCCCTCGTGAGAGGATTTTGTTGGAGACAGATGCACCTGATGCTCGTCCAACGTTAAGTAATCAAGACTCGCTGTTCTTGGTTGAAAGTGATGTTTCTGAGAAGAAACAGCTTACTGATGAGATTGGTGATGATGGTTCGGATGAAAAAAGAAATACATCGTCACAACCAGAAAGAACCCTTAATCATCCTGCTAACATTCATCACGTACTTGCCTATGTTGCACATTTATTGGAAGTCGAGGAAAAAGAGCTTGCCGAAATAAGTTATCAAAACGCAGTACGCCTTTTCTCGTACGAGGGCTCAAAGTTGATGCATGATGGTAATTGAACCGAATCATTTCTGTTGGAATTGATTTTTCATTTTCGTTCATAAAATTTCGTGACTCCGATCATAAGATTCTTCTTCCTGATTTTGTTCATGCTCTGTAACAGGTTCAAGTAGCCAAAATGAGACTGAAAAGTGAGGTTCGGAAGGTGTCAAAGATCATAAACTTTTAGTCGAAATTGTGAAATAAACTGCACTCTACTTTTAGGTGGTGGGCACTCTGATTTACACATTGGCTCGTTAATGTAACATATTTCTCCCAAAATACAACACCAACAAGGCAACACTGACCGTGAATACCACGTGATTTGTTTAATAACTGATATTTATTTTCTCGCCCTTGACTTCTTCCACCCCGACATTTGTATTTACCAGCTTCTCCGCATCGATTTTCCCATCCACTGCAACGTGGTTGTCCCCGTTGTAGTCGCTTGTAGGGGACACAAGAAAATACAGAAAATTAACGTCGAGTAAGCAAGAGAATTGGAAGACAAACATTATACATGATAAGAATAATGTTATGAACTCTTTTTTTTAAAACAACATTAAATAAAAAATACATGAATGCTATAATACATACAAGGGGCAAGGCCGCCTGGCTTTTTAAAATACTATATATATATTTATTATTATTGATGTTTTGCACTTATCATTTATAATTATAATAAGTTTTGTCATGACGTTGACGAAGTAAATATAACCAATTTCGTGAATCTTTCGGAGGACTTTACATTTGGTAACATCCAAAGTATTGATCTAATAATTATAAAAGAGTGACATATTTTATATCACATAAAAAAATATACGTGACTTCTCATAATCGTTAGATCAATTTTTAGATTAATAAATCAATATTTAAAATAATGCCCTACAAACAAATCGAAATAATCAAACGAAATCAAGAACGGTCTGTTGTCTATATTTTATATTAAAATATTTATTTAATAAATGCTGTGATAACTCATAAGAAATTTTATAAACAAGATTGTACAAATATGTAATGCGTCACGAGATAATTTCACAAAATATTTGTATGTATGCTAAAAATATAACGAATTTAAATAAAATTATAATAAAGTTAATTGGACTCCAACACAAAGGTTTCTTCCATTCTTGAGAGGCAACCAAGAATTAAGAATTCTTCTAAACCATATTAATTTTGACTAAATTTGGGATTCATAGGTTGACTAAAGGACAGCCTGAGTGAGTTCAATTGGTTCAATACATGTTTAAACAGAGGTTCTATCTGCTAACTCGAATTCCCAAAAATGCAAACCCTAATTTACAGGAAACCCTTTTTTAGTGTGCTTCGCCAACACTTACCATCAAGTTTTTGCTTATCGCAGAACCTAAAAAACAAGAATTTTCTTATAAATCACCCCAAAAATTGCCCGAACAGCTCACAGACCCTGCTGTTATGCTCCGTCACTTCTAATTCGATTAGTTATGGTGGTTGGGATGATTTCCGGCTCAAGGGTGACTCCACTCACTCTGGTGATTCAACTCAGCTCAACAATTTTCTGAGTTATCTGGGAATTGGTGATAAAAAATATTTGTTTGTTTATCTCTTTGGGTTTGTTTGTGCTTTGGCCATCTCTAGAGTTAAGGTTTCCTCCATTGTTGTATTTCCAGCTTGTGCTGTAGTGTTTGCAATTGGATTCTCGATCGGATTGGTTAAAAAGGGTGATGGAAAGGAGTTGAAATCAAATGGGAATAGACGTAAGCTTCCGGACGAAAATTTTAGTGGTTTCGTTGAGAAATTGAGGAATTTAAAGGATGTATTAAATGGGTATAATGCGAAAGTTTTGAGCTTAAAAAATGAGGTTAAGAGAAGTATCAAGGACAATAAAATTACTGTGAATGATCTAGAAGGCTATATTGATGTTATAGAATCCAATGATGTGGCATTGCAGAATGCGTTGAACGTTGTAGACAGTTGTTTACATTACGAGGGAGATTTTGATCATGAGACAATCAGGAAAAGAAAGAAATTGGGTGAGAATGGGTTTAATTTCTCTCAAGTTTTTGGAGGTTTATTTCAAGAAAAGTTTGGTCACTTAAAACGTGGTAAAGTGAAAGATTCAGGTAAGGGGGAATTCATGGATGCAGATGTTGATAATCAGAAGCGGCATAATATTCTTGTTGATTTTGTCGAAGATATAAATCTGGATTCTGTTTTGAATGGAAATTTGGGAAACCAAAAAGATGGTATTTATTCTGAACCTTTTGATAGCAATTCTAGAAGCAAAAATGTATCCGAAAATCACGTGAATGGGACTGTGGCGAAAAATGAAGTTTTTAAGCATTGGAAGAAAAATTTTGCTGACAAAAATGGATCCGTTGAATCTTTTTCTGAAAGGCCAGCCTTTAGCTATCAGAATAACAAGTCTAGATTTGTCACCAACCAACAATATTATTTCAAAGATTATCAGGATGAAACTGAAGCAATGGCCTCTCGTAGTGGTATGTGTTCGTCTGTCGATTTCAGTTTCACCATGAAACATACAAAAAACACATCTTCATTTGATCACCAACAGATGCGTGAAGTCCCAGATGGAAATTATTGGTATTCTGAAAGCACGGAAGATGACCGCGTAGAGTCTCATAGATATTCTGTGAAACAGAAGCCATTCGGTCCCGGAAAGCCAACTTCCTTTGTTAATCAAGAGCATGCACATGCAAACATCTTTGGTTCTCCTCCTCCTCCAATACTTGATATTGACTTAGAATTCAATAGGTGCCTCGAAGAAGCTAATGATATTTTGAAGGAAGCTAAGAGATGTTTAAGGAATCAAGTTGCTAATGGTTTCTCGGAGAATACACTATATGAATCTGCAGCATTACTCTCAAAAGCAATTGAGATGAGGCCTATGAGTTTATTGGCTGTGGGCCAGTTGGGAAATACGTATCTTCTTCACGGAGAACTAAAGCTGAAGATGAGCCGAGAGCTGAGATCCCTACTCACAAGAAGCGATTCCTTTTCAGTTGAGGTCGGTAGCGTACTCTGTAGTTTTGGAGACCAGCTTTCTGATAAAGAAAAAATTAAGTTGGTTCTTGCTGATGTTTGTGAAGAATGTGAAGAGCTTCTAGTTAAGGCAGGAAGAAAGTACAGAGTGGCCTTGTCAATCGACGGGAATGATATGAGAGCCTTGTATAACTGGGGCCTGGCCCTTTCTTTCCGTGCACAGTTGATTGCAGATATTGGACCAGTAAGTATTTTGCATTGGAACGGAATGTCTTCAAAGTTGAAGCTTATTATTATAATCTTCTATGAAGTTTTTATTTCACCCAATACGTGAACTATTTCTCCACCTTTCAGAGTACTGCTCGTGATGCCGACAAAATCTTCATGGCTGCCATAGATAAATTTGATGCCATAATGAACAAAGGCAACAATTATGCCCCTGATGGTACGTGATAAGTCCACCTCTACCATACCTGGCTGCTTTATTCAAGGCTCTGATCTGTTTCTTTGAATGAACAATCAAAGATTGATTGGATAAATCTTCACATGAAAAATAAAATATTCATGGAAATTTTTTGTTCTGCTAAAGAAGTTTACCATTTCCAACACTGTAATAATCACCAATCTTGTCAGAAACTCGAACTCGCTGGTCTAGTTTTAGTTCACTCAAGCTTCTGTTACAACTAAAATGTCCAACACATTTTACCTTCCTGTTCAATGTTTTATTTACTATACATAATATTATGTCCAAAAATGTAGGACAAAAAATCTTGTTTTGATGGTTGGCTCTCCGTGTTTATTGGTAAAAACCTATTTCCTGCAGCGCTTTTCAAATGGGGCTCAGTATTGCTGCACAGGTCTCGGCTGAGACCGCGGAATAGTAGAGAGAAGGTGAGATTGCTGCAGCAGGCTCAACGCTTATTTGAAGATGCACTTCACTTGGATTCAGGAAATCCCCAACTAGAAGGGGCCTTATCTACCTGTTTATCTGAGATAGACCATTGGTATGGTTAATGTGGATTGAATAAGATCAGGGCAATTCATATGGTCCTCATCAAAATTTTGTTCTAAACTTCTCTTGTTGCCATTTTCCTCATTTTTTGAAACCATTTTACATCAGATAATAGTTAAGAAAGGACGGGACATATGTTTCTATAATAATAATGTCGTGAAATAAGTCTTGGTAGTTCTACTGTAAAAATCTGATAAAAGAACGTCATAAATTTCTGTGACGATGACAAAACTGACGTTCTTGGCATTTTTGGTAGACATTGTAATTTGAAGATTTTGCCATGTTGGTATATTTTACACTCGCGGCCTTCAAAGAACTCCTCATAGTGTTTGCTGTCGACTTAAAAGAGATATATTGATTGATAGTTCATACCAGTAAAAAGAAATTGATTTAGGTGAATGCAAACACAACCTTATCATACAACAATGCATGGTCACAGCGATTGGCGACGTTGAATTCAATGACATTGAGTGAATCTGTGGTAGAAATAGCAGGAGTTTAGAAATTTTACAGTAGAGAAATATGAGTAAATAACTTCTTTTATTCTATTCAATATGGAAAAATGCGATATAAAAATTTTGAGAGCGACTGAGCCTGACTGCCCTGCTAGCGCCGGGTAAAACCAGGGATTTTTGGAGGCCCCCAACCCCAACACAACCTTGTGGCGTGTCAACGAGGGAAATGATCCTACATAATATATATATAATTCGACCCATTGTATTATGTTATTTTTAGCACATAGAAATCAATTTTTATTATAAAATTTTTATGTAGACCCATTCACCCAATTATCACGTCTTATGGCACTAGCTAGCACAGCATTTGCAACAAATTAAATCTGAAATGAAGTAAGACACAACCCTGTTCTATTTTTCAAATTATTGGACGTCTCTTCAAGTTCATGTTCTCTCTGAAGCGCGCAGTATCAATGTGAAGAGAGCAAATCCAACAATGATAACAAAGGGGCAAATATGGAAAGAACACAGGATATCACAAGCAAGGCCCTCCTCCTATGCCTATATCCCGTCGCTATGTATATTTCAAATCCCAACTCATCGGGCAGAAAAAGTCCACAAACCGAATCTGAATTCTAGCATCCATCGTTTGCGTTCCACATTTTCATATCACCTACAAGTAATGGCTAATTGATTTCATGCAATTTTTATAATGTGATGGTGCCCATTCTCTGATAACAATAGCTTTTGAGTTTTGACAGTTTTGGTGCCCATTTTATGCAGGTGCTCTGGTCTCTCTTCAAAAGATCAAGAATTTGTTGTTAATGGAACTGTTGTACTTTTCCATTGAATCGAAAATCCTCTGAACATCTAGTTGATATGGCTATCCTGCTGTATGAAAATCAAGAATTGCAGTCGACCTGATTTTCTGATCAGGGTTACACTCCAAAAGTAATGAGCGTGGATACCATCTTCAGCTGGCTTCTCAAATCGAGTAAGAACGTGAAAATATCATTACAACATCAATATATGTTCAACAAACAATTACTACACAAAAGGTATGAAACTTGCCTGGCTACGTATCAAAATAGCTAACAATTCAAACGGCACGCACGGCGAAATGGAAATTCGTGAATGAAAAGTTAAAATATTTAAAACATGCTGGTAAAGAGTATATAAAAAATTCTTAGAAAAAAATTAGCTATCAGGACTTTCTTTGGCTGGTGCAACAGGTTCTGATGTTTGGGGAACACCATTTGAAACAGGATCTTTTGCAGGTAAATCGGGCTCTTTAGTGTCTTTAGCATTTTTTCCTTCTTTTCCATCCTTGGCAGGAGTAGGCGGGGGAGGTGGAGGTGGTAACATATGAGGCGGCGGATTGTGTTTAAGCTTCACTAATATTCCTCGCATTCTTGAAAGCTCAGTTGGTTTTCCAGGCTTGGGCCCTTGAACGACCGTGATTGATGGTTTCTTGTCTTGATCCTTCTTTTTACCCCTCGTTTCGATATTGGGAACCTCATTAGGTACTAGCTCCGCAATGGCTTTCCAATACTGTTTATCAGCCTCTTTGTGGAATTTTTCCTGACCGGCTAGGTATAACTGTTCAATATAGAATGCCGAGGAAATGATTCACTCATTATCTTCTATTTTTTGAGGCAAAGAAACAAAAAGACAATAGTAAATCAAGGTTATAATACTGAAAACTGAACCTTTTCTTTCTCCCTGTTGATATTCTTGTTGGTCTCCACATTAAGCTTTCTTTTCTCATAGAATGATTTTGTATACTCATCAGCTTCTTCTATGATTTGGTCTCTCATTTCCTTCTCCCTCTTTTCCTTCTCCCCAAGTCGAATGGCATTTTGCCTGTATCCAGAAACCGTAAGAATATTGGTATGGCACATGATCTTTCTTTTAAGCAATTCTGCGAAAATGATGTATAATACACTACATGAACGATGAACCCATTTTTATATTCCACCCCATTGAGGTATATCTAGGTCATGTCCGATTCACATCAAATCTGATCAAACAATTGGTTTTAATTACTTCGATCCATCTAAGTTAACCATAAATATCATTTCCACACAATCTTCTGACTAGGTCATACAACCGCTTCACAATGAATACGGCCAAAACACAGTAGTAACTGCCTTGGGATTTTCCTCTCCAGCTATTATATCGACTAATAGATTAATATATCCATTTCATGTGTTAATTTTTGTCTTTTTTGTCAAGTTCTTAGGATAATCAAATACCATAAATTCTCTCTTAATTCATTGCTAGTCTTAATGACTAAACCTATAAATAATCACCAATTTAGAGTTTTGAAAGGAACTGAGATTCAAATCCAGCTCGGCCCAACAATTAGCCATGGTGGAAACAATATACCCGTAGTCCTTGAAAATAGATTCAAGCTAGAACTTCAAGAAACAGCTTTGACTATCCAAGTCAAAGCCTATGCCAACGGCCGATCTATAAGTTATATAGCAACGAGTTTAAATATTCCTGAGCGATCGCTAAGATTCATTGAAAACCCAATCAGCCTTTCAAAAACCCATCTTGCAATAGGATTTAACTACACGTTTTAACAGTTTCCATCGAAATTCCGAAATCGCTCATAGTTCTAGATGATCAGATCGTAGATGAAAACTTACGGCATAACTAACAAATCAATGAACAAAACCTCGACTTAGCATAGATTATACCCCAATCGAGTACCGAAAACTAGATCTAACCGAAGTAGACAGAAACAAGGTAAAAAAAATAATGACCTCCGCCACTCCCGAAGAGCTAGTCCTTCTTCTTGCATCTGATTAGGAGGTGGAAGCAGTGGGCCATCCGAGCTGAATATTCCCTCCGAATCTTGCCCCAAGTCGTAAGGCGATTTCCCGTTGCCATTAGAGATCGGAACCGGACCGGACTGCACAAACGGCTCAGGATTCGAACCGAACGGATCGGGACTGTGGACGTGATCCACCGTAACCTCCTCAGCATCGCCGTCACTTGGAGTATAAGGAGCGGCTGAGTATGGTGGAGTGTCGGCTGAGAAGGCAGTGTAGGAATCTCCATAGGCCGTGTTATATACTTCGCCGCCGTCGTCGAAAGTACGCGCCGACGCGTCTCCGTCCATGCTGAAGGCGTCGAACGATGCCATTTCTCTCTCTAGAAATTTCCTTGTTCTTGTAAGGAAAAAGTGGCGTGCAGATGCTTTCACATCCATATTTATTTATACATACATTTATTAATGCTAAGTGGGCCCCCCAATTCTATTTATGTAATTATTATCTTTTTAATTACATGTGTTATTAATTTTTTATATTAAAATTCTGATAATATGAGTAAAATAATTTTGAAAATCAATCCAAGATTTTCAATACAATATATATTAAAATTAAGTGCAAGTAACATACTGCTCATATAATTGTAAAATTTGGGTAAAAGTTCTTAAAAAATTAATATTTTAATTATAAAATAATAAAACAAATTATTCAAAAACAAAAAAGGTAAATGAAATAGATACAACTCGCAAACTTCGATTTTTCAAAATACCAAATTATCCTAGATCAATATTATGACCAATCAATATCTCAATGTACAAGATATTATGCTCGAGACAGTGTTATGAGAAACTTCATCCGTGAAAATGCTACAAGATATTAATTTACCTCAAATAATATAACTATTCAGCTATCCACTCATAATAATGCAATTATGTGTAATAAAACGATGAATTAATATAGATTGAGAGGAAGAGAGTATACAATAAAGTTGCGATGGAAACAAGTGTCAAGACAATGAATTTGTGTTTAACTTTATCCAAAATCTAGCTCAATAGAAGATTGTCTAAGTTCATATCCACAACTCCTGAGAATTTAATTCATCTGATGTGAGGCTTCTATGGTGCGTGAAATTTAAAAGACATTTTAACGGATGTCTTATAAAGGCAGTCCAACACATAATGATGGGTCCGAGCTCTGATATAATGTTAAGATCATGGAGTTGTGCGTAAGTCCACCTCAAAAGCCAACTCAATGAGAGAGATTGTCAAAGTTTATATATACAACACCGAATAACTTACTACATCTGATGTGGGACATCTAACAACAAACAATCCAAAATAACAAAAAAAATTATATTTTGGTTCTGTATTTACATTGTATCTTTTTTTAATCATGTTAACGGTGAATTTGTATTTTAATTATTTAACTTGCATATTTTTTATTTTCGATCATGTAACGATAAATTTTTATTTTTGTATATGCTTTTTCGCCTCTTCATATACATGCAACGCATGCGCAATGACTAATAAAAACTAACTAGATAAACACTCAATATGGAGAGGAAATCATATGCTACATTTGGTATATAAATCATGTTGTACTTTACTCAAACAAGTATGTTTGCATGAATTATAAAAATTAAATGCATCAAACATTAATAATAAAATTTTTAAATCGTTTATCGTACTTGAGATATTTTTTCAAATAAAAAAAATGAATAAAATACATCATACAGATATGTAACAAGTGCAAAATGAGATGTGTATCTAACTCAATCAAGACGCAGTATTAATTTTTGTAAATATATTTATCTATTTTATAATCATATGACAAAACTGTTCTTATTGAAATAATTAAGCTGTGCAATCAACAAAAATGGTTGTTTGTTTGATTATTTGGAGACCTTCGGTGGTTGTTGTGCTTCTTCTTGCTCAGGGAATGCTTGCCTTTGTTTAGGGCAAAGCCCGTTGTTGTCCTGTCTCTGACTTCTTGATCTCCGTTCGATACGTGTGATGTGATGAATAAATGATTAGTAATTAGATGAATTATTAAATGAAATATATGGATAAATAATATCGTAGGATAAAATATATGATGTTTGATGTAATTTTAACATTATAGATTAATTTTGTGTATTAACATGAAATGACTAAAGTATCTCCACTATATACATTATAATTACCTAACCTAAACATAATAAATAAATAATAATAGTAATAAGAAATAAATAAGTAGGTAATTTTTTAAAAATATTAAAAATTCTTTTTTATTAATTTGTAAAATTTATTTTTTATTATATATTTATTATTCTCATCAATTATAATGATATTATTAATTTAATCAATAATTTAATTTCTATAATTTCTTTCTATTTTATAATTAATATAATTGTATATATTATTATTAATTTAACTCTTACTAACCATTATTTTTATTAATCAATAATTTAATTCCTATAATCTCTTTCTATTTTATAATTAAGAAATAAGATGAGAAAAATATAATTTGTTGAGTTTTGATAGGCTATCTTACTTGATTTGTTAGATTAATAATCCAATAGTTATCCACAAAATTGGGTCTTAAACCGGGTCAAAATGATTATTAAAATATCTTAAAATTTTAACCAAATATTGGATAAATGTTTGACTATTCATCTATCTTTGTTTAATCCACTCAACCAAACTCATCCTTGGGATTTACGCTTTGGGTTTTCTTTTCTTTAATCAATTTCGGACTATGAGTTTTGCAGCCCTTTTTTGTTATAAAAAAACAGAGAAGTTTTGCTTAAAAAAAAGTAGCAGCCTGCACTCGGGTGCGCTCAAGGAAAGCTTTCCAGCACCTAGGATCGCCTGAGGAGCCTGGGTGCATACCTAGGCGCAGTAGGTTCGCATGGTGGCACTTCTCGCCTTGAATGCCTTGCACAACTATGTATTGGACATATTCATGTCTCGAAGATATGAGATAATTGTCCGCAATTAAATGTAGGTGGAAGAAAGAATTTATGGCATACATCATTTAATGTTGAAGTAAGCAAATTTGACAGAATTTTCAGATGACGCGTTTTATACGTATTTTCACACGGACAAAAAACTCTATAAATAGAGCTTACTCCCCTCATTCTGACATCATCTTTTCATCGAGTATTCTCTTATCTTATAGCATTTGAGTGCTTGGTTCTATAATATTTGTGAGATACTTGTTCTCTTGTATTAAGAGAGTGCGTATTCTCTTTGGAAATACGGTGAGTGGTTTTACATCGTAAAATATTACAGTGGAATTCTTTTCATCTTGTCCGTGGTTTTTACCCTAATAATTTTTAGGGGTTTTTTACGCAAATATGAGTGTCCAATTTATTCTTTATTTTCATATTATTATCTCAAGTTGACTCAAGTGAGAGTAACGATAATAAGTTATATACACTCTTAATTTTATCAAAGAGAGAATTAAAGGAGATCAACCATAAAGAAAACATTATATCCCTTGCAAACCAAAAATAACAAATTGTACAAGACATCGCCAAAATCAGACCCTTCTTAACTCGTGTGATACATCTGAATGCCTTCTTGAACTGCATCAGCGTGCCCTTCGATGGATTTTGCTATAGTAATTTTTTCTTTATTATATAGTCGATGAGTATAGAGATGGAAACGAACCAAATAAAATCGAATATGATGAAAATTTTAAGGATCGAATTCGGCTCGAAAAATATATATCCGAGCTCGATTCGAACCTAAAAAAATTTGAACTTTTGTTCCATGATTGATTTATCGAACATCCATTCTCTGTATAAATTGTGATCACATCCGAATTCATCTGAGAAACGAGACATGTCATCTTATTCCATAATTAGTCAGACGAACCTGAACACCCGAGTTATCGGGAAAAAAAAAATACTGACAACAAAGAAGAATGAAAACATATGCATCGTTAAGCACAAACAAACATATTATTAACATAAAATTTTAAAAAATAGAACCATTTTTTATTATAATTATACATTTATGTTGTCGGGCTTCCATGAAAATTTGGAGGGCCAAGGCTGAACCCAGGCCCAAAGATGAGTATATTTATCACGGTTGAGGTTCAGAGAATCAAAAATTTTCTCACTGTGAACAAAGGGTTTGCAAATAGCCAATTACTCGGATTTGTGCCGCTGCTCGTTAGGTTTCTCTTATTCCTACATACACCGTAAGTTCCTTTCCCTGATTCTCATCATCGTATACAAATCTTAAGAGTCTATCAAATGAAATTGATGTTTAATTTATTTGGATCCTGAAGATCGAATGTGTTTGGGTCGGTAAGGAAGCCATTGCTGGATTTTAGGGTTTGCACACTTTGATGTTGATTTACACTTACATGATATGTTTTAACTGCTTACGTTTATTTATTTATTTGATTTTTTTAAATCTTTTACTCACACAAAGAACTGTATAATTTCGAGTCACGGGTCGATTGTAATTCATTTTTAGTTTTTCTAGAATCCGTCGAGAAGGAGTTCTATTGTAATTCTCCTCTTCTTCTTTCAGTTGAAATTTGGATCTTTATCTGGGTTTTCGGTAGCCTAAGTTTTAATCTTTCGAACCAAGTTTTACCCTTTACGATAAGGCTAAATTACGTTGTTTACTTGTTTTGGTAAATTGGACTATCAAGTGGTAGAATTGCAGCAATTTACAGATAACTCATGGGAGATGAGAATTGAGATCAGGATAGTTGCGGCTGAGATTGCATTTCTTGGTGCTCTTTACCAAAATGAAGTTTGTGTATATGGAGAGCAATCCAATTGAAACTCGCAATTGGGTGTTGGTGTGAGTTTGCAAGGAAAATTTTTAGGACTTTGCTGCAGTTTTTTTATTCCCGATGTCTGTCCAATGTTGACACTTTTTGCTGGCTACTGCGGCCTAGTAGTTGCTTTGTTGGCTGACATGTGTTACAGTAGTGCCTCCCGGCTCTGATTTAACTTGAAAAACCGTTATGGTGTTATCCATAATAAGCTCCGTGAAAGAGTATTAAAACTTCTAGTTTTAGGTCGATGGATTGGTATCTTTTTTTTTGGCATGTTATGTATCTGGGAACACTTGTTTTAACGGAATGCTTTAAATTTTTTGATTAACTTGCAATCAGTGTGGATATCATTTTTTATGTGCATAGTTTGAAATGGAAGGATCCGGGCACCATTGGATTACCTTTTCTGCCGCAGGAAATGGATATTAGCGATTTTCTTCCTTTCTTTTTTGTAAAACAATCTTTTTCTTAAAAATGACAAGGATGCCATGAGTATGTGTTATTTGTTAAATACTACACCAACTTTTGATATCTGGTTGATCAGATAAATGATTTGAATGATCCGGATTCTCTGCAGATACACTTAAAAATCATATTTCTTCTTGAAATGTTTTTTGTATGATTTAGGTGATTGTGTTGCACGTTACCTGGAGTGCGATTTGATACAGAAGCTTTTGGGTAAATGTGTTTTCTTTCCTTTTTTAAAAAATCAGCATTTGTTAAGAAACATAATACTTGGATGGGCCATTTTTAGGGCAAAAAGGCACTTACAAAGCCAGAAGTTAGAACATTTGTTTTGGCTTATGCTTCAACTTCTATCTCCTTTCACTACTTTATCCAAACACATACCCATTCGTTAGATTTTTAAAAAAGCACTTAAATATGGTCAACTATTTCTAGCATCCTTGAAGCCAAGTGCTTCTGTATCCAAATCGATCCATGGATCTTAACATAATACACAATTGATGCAACTGATTATGCACTGTTATTATTTGATGCAGCTCTCTGTTCAGAATTTGGGGTAAGTGTCAATGGCAGACTTAGAAAAATTGCTTCTCGAAGCAGCTGGAAGGACAACCAAGAGGAGCCGCCATTCACCTCCTCCGTCTAGAAGAAGGGGGAAGGGTGCATATTCGGATGACGGAAGTGATTCAAAGAATGATGATTCAGATGATGATCGCCCTTACTCAAATAGAAAACCTTCTGGTTCGCAGGTGCCTCTAAAGAAGAGGTTGGATCCCACAGAAAGGGTTGATCGTAGCATTCAAGAAGAAGGTGATGGAGATGATGATTCTGATAATGAGCATGACAGCGACAATGATTCTCTTGGGAGTGATCTGTACAAGGATGAAGATGATCGGGAAAAGCTCTCAAAGCTGACAGAGCTCGAGCGAGAGATGATATTAGAAGCCCGTGCAACAAAGAGAAGCGATCGAGATTTGACTGAAAAATTCAAGAAAAGGAACAGCCAAGATAGAAAAGGAATCCCTCCTGATGCACATACTCGTGGCATGCGCTCCAAAGCTGAAAGGGCCGGTGCACTTGATGAATTAGTAAAACGAAGAAGAGATGCTGCCAAGGGGAGTTCTGGAAGGAGATATTCACCTGTCAAGAGGAGAACTTTCACTGCAGCAACTCTCAGTAGCCCTAGTAGGAGTGGAAGTGAGTCTCGGAGTGATGAGGAAGAATCAACTGGTGACGGTGGTATGGCTGATAGCGATGAAGACAAGATGTCCGTTGAGTCCAAGTTGCCAACGTATGAGGATATCAAAGACATTACAATTCGAAGGTCAAAATTGACAAAATGGTTCATGGAACCCTTTTTTGACGAACTGATTGTTGGCTGCTTTGTACGAGTTGGGATTGGAAAGTCACGGTCCGGTCCTATTTATAGGCTTTGTATGGTACGTAATGTTGATGCCACGGACCCTGATCGACAGTATAAGCTTGACAACAAAACCACTCATAAATTCTTGAATGTTGTTTGGGGCAATGAAAGCTCTGCCGCTAGGTGGCAGATGGCGATGGTTTCTGATTCTCCACCCGCCAAGACAGAGTTTGATCAATGGCTTAGGGAGGTAGAGCGCAGTGGTGGGCACATGCCCTCAAAACAAGAGGTCATGGAAAAGAAAGAGGCCATAAAGAAAACAAATTCATTTGTGTACTCTGCTGCCACCGTGAAACAGATGTTGCAGGAGAAAAAATCTGCCACATGGAGGCCACTGAATGTTGCAGCAGAGAAAGATCGTCTGAGGAGGGATTTGGAAATCGCCAAAGAGAAAGATGATGCGACAGAGGTGGAGAAGATCAATGCAAGGCTGCGAGAATTAGATGCAGCTCGGCAAGCCCAAGATAAAGATACAAAGGCATTTAAGTTGGCAGAAATGAACAGAAAGAACAGGGTTGAGAATTTCAAAAATGCATCCGAACTGAAGCCAGTGAATACAGGCTTAAAAGCTGGCGAGGCTGGGTATGATCCTTTTTCTAGGAGGTGGACTAGATCGAGAAATTATTATGTGGCAAATTCCAGTGGAGGAGAAGCTGTGGATGGAATGAAAGTTGATGAAAGTGCTGTCTTAGCTGATAGTAAGGCTGGAATGGTAGCTACTGCAGCAGCCCTCGAAGCTGCAGCTGGTGCAGGGAAGTTGGTGGATACGAATGCTCCAGTAGATCAAGGTACTGAATCAAACATGCTACATAATTTTGACCTGCAGATATCATTAACTGTGCTTCAGAAATTTGGTGGGCCTCAAGGAGCCCAAGGTGGATTTATGGCAAGGAAACAGTGGATTGAAGCCACTGTTGGTTGTAAAGTTCCAGACAATGATGGGAAGAGGCATGCATTAACATTGACAGTCAGTGACTACAAAAGGCGAAGGGGGTTGCTATGAGGTCCGACTTTGTTTTTTTTTTTCCTCTGTTGTCCAATGTACGCACTTGAAGTTTGAAACTTGCTGAACTACATTTTTTTTGTTGATACAATAGGGTTGGAGATTTACTTTAACCCAACCTACATACTTATTTTTTCCTTTTCTTTCCTGTACTACATAATTTTGTGATGCTTCTTGTGGTTTAGAGGTTAAACCTATGAACTATGTTGACCTGTTTATCTCCTTTTTCTGTTTTTTTAAAAATTATTTTTACTGGGTTTATTATGTTTACTTGTTTGATGAACTACTCAAGATCGGCTTGTTGAATTTTACCTTCAGCCGGTAGTTCTGTGTTTTAGCCTTCTATGTACATATGATTTTTCTAAATACAGTCGGTGCGGGGGAGTTGAACTAGTAGCATGGGAAGGAGACATTGACAATTGAGATTTTGGATGGATCTCTATTTCCTTTACACACTCGCTCCTCATCAAACTATATGCGCACAGCAGCCCATGTTGTGAACAGGCGATGGTGGTGATATATTTCTTGACATTGGTTTTGAGCTAAAATGGGGGATGCAGTTGTAATCTAATCATAATATGTGCCATACTACCCCAGATATTATTGAAATTTTTATATTTTTTAAAAAAATAGTTCTCTCATGCATTTAGATATATAGAAATGACTTTTTTGAATAAAACACCCGATGAGTCCGTCCATTCACCATAATTTCCTCTCTTTTTTATATGATCAATGGGTTTGCGAAATTATCCAACGAGATTTCTGTTACTAAGCTCACAGTCACAGAGATATTGACATTTCTGCTGTACATATTATATAAGCTAAGCACGTGCAGAGTGCACTCTCTCTTTTTGAATATAAAATTGCATTTCCCAACATTTGATGCTCGTGGACTACTTTTTTGGAACTTTTCTTTTCTGTTTTTTTTACTGCCTTTCTTTAATTGAAATGGCCCAATCGTTCTCTTTTACTTTCCTTTTCTTTTCCCCGCTTTCTTTCTTTACCAAATGTTGCTGAAGTTCAATAATTTTCCGTGTAATCTAGATTGATTTCAATTATTAACTTGTGAAAGTGAGTAAGATTAGTCTGAAAAACTGTCCAGTCTCGTTTAATACTCACGTTTTCATAACATACCATGTTCATTTCTTGTATAAAATCATAATTACTTGTACTTTAACTTGATTTTCTTCTACTTTTCATAAATACTTCTCATTATATATATTATTATCATAAACTTCTAAATAACATCAACCTAATACAGTTAAAAGAATGGATCGTCATTTTGTTTTTGGATTTAGGTTTTGGTGAAAAAATAAATATTTGGTTTGTAATGAAAAATTTAAAATTTTAATATATTATATTTTAGGCTGGATGGAAATCCGAGAAGGAAATGTTTTTAAGATTTTATTTAAATTTTAAAATGTAAAATGGGAAAAAAAATGTTTTGTAAAAAATTATAAAATAAGTTAAATATTTATTTGTTTATGTAGAGAAAGAAGTAGTCAACAATACAAACTAAAGCTCAGTCTATACTATGTCGGATATATTAAAAATATCAATTTATATTATTTTGTATTTTACAATATTTTTATTTGAATTAAAAAAAATCAACTGATATTCATAGAATTAGCAGTCTCTTACAAACTAGGACTATAGTTATTCTCGTTAAAGCATTTGTGAGTTAAGTGAGGCGAGTGCCGCCACTTCCCGACAGCTCATATTTCTACACTTAATGCTTGTAAGCATCATCAGATAAGTACAAACAACACATTCAATTCCATCGTTAAAAATTATCTTCTTTGAAGAAAATCCAGAACCCATTTCAATTTTTGCTTTTGCTTGCCGCCTTCTCGTCGAAAAAGCAGTGAAAAATGCACTTCAATAATTTCTTCTCCCCCTTTTGCCGTCGGGTTTCTAGCAATTTCTTGCTCTTTACCTGTGTCGGAGTGGGAAGTTTCCATCTTGAGATATGAAAACTACAAGCAATACTGTATCTCCCGGAGATAATTGTGGGAAATATCCATGTTCTACCGTCTTTTTACCTTTTTCATTGGCTTACCTTTTTCATTGGCAAAGAACCAAGAAGTCTTTCTATGCTTTGGCTTCTCTTATTTTTCTCTGCCTTTTAGCTTATAATGGTGCCTCTATTTTCTACACCCGCGTCCCAGTTCCGGCGAAAATTCCACCTGAACCGGGGATTTTATGGCCGGGACTAATCACTACATCAGGAAAGTGTTTATCTGATTCGCTTTCACCAAAACCATCATCTTCTGTGAAATATTCAGTGAAAGAGCAAAATACCAACAAAAGATTTATAACACGTTTGCCTCTTTTGCATAAAAATCAAAACTTGGTGGGGTTTATGAACGGAACCACAGTGTATCATCCTCATAGGAGGAAAAGGATGGGGCCTTCAGTTAAGATTCTTGGCTCTGAAGTTAAAGCAAAGCATTTCGAACAAAGGGTAACTGAGTTTTTTAATGTCAACTCTTCTAATTCTTCTTGTAAGTTTCGATTTTTTATGACTTGGATTTCTTCAGTGGAGTCTTATGGGGGCAGAGAGTTGTTTTCTTTGGAGAGTTTATTTAAAGCACACCCAAATGGCTGCCTAATTATTGTGTCTGATTCCTTGGATTCAAGAAATGGGGAGCAAATCTTGACACCCTTTTCAGCTAAAGGGTTTAAAGTGACTGCAATTTCCCCTGATTTCAATTATTTGTTCAAGGACACTCCTGCTCAAGGTTGGTACAACCAGTTGATGCAAGGAAATGTAAATCCTGGAGAGGTTTCTCTCGGTCAGAACCTCTCGAATTTGCTTAGGTTGGGGTTATTGTACAGATTTGGTGGAATTTATTTAGACACGGATATTGTAGTTTTGAAAAGTTTCGGGGATTTGAGAAATATGATCGGTGCTCAGACTATTGATCATGAAACTGGGAAATGGAGCAGGTTGAATAATGCTGTGTTGATATTTGACGAGGGTCATCCGTTGCTGTTCAAGTTCATTCAAGAATTTGCTCTCACATTTGATGGGAATAAATGGGGACACAACGGTCCTTATTTGGTTTCAAGGGTTGTTTCGAGGTTGAATGGGAGGCCTGGATACAATTTCACCGTGATGCCGCCTATCGCGTTTTATCCGGTGGACTGGAGTAAAATAGGGAGCTTGTTTCAGGGGCCTAATGGTTTGAGTCACTCAAAATGGTTGCTTGCTAAGCTAAGGCAAATTCGCAGCCAAAGTTTTACAGTTCATCTGTGGAATAAGCAGAGCAGAGGTTTCAAGGTTGAAAAGGGAAGCATTATCCAGCATATAATGATCAGTTCTTGCGTCTTCTGCAATTCTTCTTCAACCACAGTAGGTTGAGTTGAGTTGGCTAAATCGAATCGCATCCGTGTTTTGATAGTGTGTAATTGTATCTTGGACCAACTCAGTCCATTCAGTAGACTTGCTTGTCTTGTGATATGTGTGGGGAAAGATGGTTTCCTCACGCATGTGATAAAAAAAAAATACACCAATCGTTCATATTTTCCACTCAATATCACTTGTCCAGCATACAAGTCTCGGCTTATGTAAACTCTTTAGGAATATATAATTAATCTGTTAATAATTTATTTTATCTTATTTTATGTTTATTTTGTCATACTATTTATTCATTTATTAATTATTTATCTTACATAAATCAAATAATTGAATTTAAATTACAATCTTATTTTTAATAAATAATATTATTAAGATTTGATTTATTGTTTGATTATTTCACTCTTAATAATTTCCATCCCACTTCTCCATCTACTTCTCTTAATTTTCGTTAATATATTTTTCACAATTTACTATAATTTATTAAGCAAAAATAATTTTTAATAATTAAATTCGTTAACACTACTTAATAGAGGATGTTGCTGCTACAATTTCGAGTAGGAAAAACAATTTAAAATGAAACCAACTCATAGCCCGTTGGGTTTCAGGTAGAATAGCCCAATTAAATTCTCCCAAACAAATATTCACTCATGGCCCCAATTTTGTCCGTTTTGCCTCATTTTCCTCTTTGCGACTTCTGCTATTGTTTATTTTTTCCTTTTAGTTCACTCACCCGTTTGACTCGGACAGATGAGTTTTTTTGCCATCATTACCAAAAAAAACTTCACAATTGTTCAAATTGGTCACATGTTACGTGGTATTCCATTATAGATACTTGAGTAGGATGAGATTGTCATAATCGAGTCTCGAATTTGAAAATTCGCTCAAAACTTGAGACTTGATGTCAAATGAAACATCAAACAATTATAAATCCGTGTAGTGATTATATTACCCAAATTTGAAAGTTTTGTGCGTAACATGTGAAGTGACAATCTTCACCAGGTAAAATGGGTAAGTGTCCAAAATGCATATCAAGTGTCCTAGATCCAAGGCATTTGTCCCCCTCTTCCTTCAAACTTCCCATTTATTATGTGTCTCAATATCAAATTCAAATCCCTTTTTCTCACCGAATTACAATTCTTGAATTGAGTAATGGAAAAATCGTATTTCACCCCTTAAAATTGGAACTTCAGAAAATTGAAATTGAGTATTCGTCCCAAACATATTTTTAGTTTAATTTTAAAAATTAAAAGATGAAGCAAAAAAATCCGAACCAAATATAAAAACACAAGGCACCTGAATTATTCGCACGTATGTAATAATAGCTATCTAATCATAAATACTGCTTATTATAAAATCCAAATTTCAATATTTAGTAATTTAATCAGTTTATTTAAATTGAAATTTAATCTAAACAGATTAGTATAAATAAAACAAGAAAATTACCACAAGTATGTTATAGAGTTAATCATGTTTACGAATTTTTTTTTTTTTTGTAATTAGAGATTTACCCTTTTATACCACTTAGATGAGAAGTGATATAAAACTAGAAAGATAACTCACAAAAACCTCAAGTTGTAATTATATATATAATTAAATCTTTAAATCTCATAATATTTAGTCCCTCCCATGTGCACTCTCATTGAATTTTCGCCATCTTGCTCACAATAAAATGAGATGGTCTCATAAATTTATATCTGTGAGACATGTCGATCTAGTCCATAATTATATTAAAAAGTGATATTTTTATATAAAAATAATATTTTTTTTATGACTTGAGTTCATAGTACGAACAGGACTGGCATCGATGGATATATAATTAATTGTTATCGATTCTTAAATATTAATCTACGAGTGGGTTGCACCGAGTCCCCACCCCTTTCCGACTAATATTCGTTTCGGACAACTTGGGATGGAACGATTTACAAAAGTGGCTTTACCGAACTGACCCACCAATCCTATTATTATTATTATTATTTTTTTGTAATAATAATTCTTAATTAGTGATTACCCAACTTGCGAGTGGTAATTAATGTTATGTCTATTCCGTTTAAAGTTGCATATAATTAATAAGTCATCATTAAAAGTTGCAACGAACACATGTTATTAATGATAATTTTGTTGCTCTTTAATTATGATTAAAGTTCATTTTGGAATGATGATTTGATTGATCCTTAATCGTACGTGTTCAAGTTAATAATTTAATTTGACGAGTTGGTTATGAGTCGAGTCGTACAAGATTCATTACCCGACCTACTCGTCGGGTATACCGTTGTGTATCCATTTGATCCGAATTCATTGTCATCCCTGATTAATTAACATACCTGCATTCACCGTTCGAGTCTGAAAATTTCCACAAAATTTCAAAGAGGCTGTCGGCCGTGATATTGAGGAAGAACGGAGTAGCCCGGAATTGAAGGTAAAGCATCTTCCTTCTCTTCATAAACAAAAAGAAAATCAAGGAAAAAGATAAACCTCAATAATTTATTTTATATACCATCACTAAAATAAATAGTATGAAGTAAATATATTATGAAACTAATTTTTTTTTAAAAAAAATTGTCTTTTGGTTAATTAAATCCAATGACAAAAGTATTATTTACAAATTTTAATTTGTTGTCATGTAATGATCACTATGATTTTTTAAATTTTATTTATTCAATTTATTAAAATTAAATGTTCTTTCATTAATGTTAAATAATTTATCCAATAAGTTTAAGATGTATTATTAATTAACTGATATATTTAAGTAATTACAAATAATTTCACAAAACCATTTTTTTTAAATCATATCAAATATCATATAATTTATTACACCGTATAATTTATCTTTATATTATATTTACTTTATCATATCTTCGAATCAAAACGATGTCAAGAGAAAGATAGTTAGTTTTTTAAATTTGATATATAAGTTTCCAATACGCCAAATTATCACGGTGCTCTAGCTTTGATCATAATCTTTCGCAATCAAATCAAGAAATCGTGTTTTCTTGACCGACGAATTTTATTTGATGGACGATCATTCTTTTTGTGACCACAATGCCGACTTTTGTAGCACCCTACGAACTCTACACCTAGGGGCTCTTCATATTTTTGTGCTACTTATTATTAATTAAAAGATATTGTGAGATGGTGTCACGAATCTTTATCTGTGAGACGTGTCAACCCTATTGATATTCATAATAAAATGTAATAATTTTAGCATGCAAAGTAATATTTTTTTATGGATGACCCAAATAAGATATTCGTCTCACAAAATACGACCCGTGAGACCGTCTCACACAAGTTTGTGTTATAATTAATATTAATATTAATATTAATATTAATAATTTTTAGCAGTAACTTTGTGTTACTTATTGTATGATAAAACTTTTTTCAAGAAATGACAATTGACAAAATTTGCCTGTCACTTGGTGTTCGTATCTTTGCCAAATATCATGAAAAGTGAAATACCTAATTTTTACATGGCTATGCATATTTCAAGTAAATCTTAGCTTCAATTAACACCAAAGTAAATCTTAGCTTCAATTAACACCAATTTTTTTTTTTGTGAAATTTGATTAAATGATTATTCATATTTAGGTTGTGTTCGAATTGATGAATTTGAAATAATGGATTTTAAGTTTCTTAACTTTCTATGACCGAAAATTTTAAATTGTGTTGGATGGAAGAATTTATATTTATGAGTGGATAACAAATGATTATGTTGGAGAATGAATTTGACTTTGAAGCAAAAATATATACTTAAACATCACAAGCGATTTCAAATCTTTTATTCTAATTTAGATTCAAGTGGATGCAATAGATTTAAGATGTGAATTTGATTTCAAATTCATCAAATCTTTCATCCAAATGAAGCTTAAGTGAATCTCAAATCAACTATATATTAATAAGCAACTTCAATAGTAATTGTTTATTTCAAATACACCAAAAATGAATCTCTTCCCCCAAATTAAATCCATGAATCCATTCGTAACCTAGACTTACTAGAATTTCTTGAAACTTATAAGTAATAAATTATTTAAGAACAAGTGATTTGTTATGCTTGCATTATAATTTTTGTGAGATAATATAATAGTTAATTATATTCACCTCCCTTGAAGTTTATCACAATTACAAAAAATTCAAAATACAATTACAAAAAATTCAAAATAACCATAAAAAAAATAACTACCCCTAACATTTTTGTATATCTTACATATTACCTCTCTAATTAAAAAAATTATAAACCAAAAATCTCTAAAACATTCCAAATTTACCGCTTATTAATAATACTTAACAAATTATAATTTTTAATGATCTCATTTTTATTTTCTTGAGAAGTTTTCGTATTTTCATATTTGAAAATTTTGATTTGTTCGAAAATATATGTAATCCAAAAAACTCTAAAACATTCAAAATTTACCATTTTATTAATATTACTATATAAATTTTAATTGTAATATTTCAATTTTTTAGAAGTTTCACTTTAACTATTTTATTCGTATAATATGTTATTTTAAATATGAAAATTTAATTGTTTTCTATAATTTGAAGAATTATCCCGATTAAACATAAATTTTTAACATTTGACAAATTAAATTTAAAATTGCTATCAAATTTAATTGCATCTTAATTAATTTATTTTTATTTTTAAATATAAAATTGCTTTCAATATATAAATAATTTAATTGACACTATTATCACACGAATAAAAATAATTAAGATGTAATCAAAATTTTCGAATATGAAAATTTCTATTTAATAATTTTTTTAGAATAAAATTTCTATTTAATATTAAAAATTATGAAAACTTCTCAAGAAAATAATTATAAAAACTTTAAAAAAAATTATAATTTTTATAAGTAATATTAATAAAGAAAAAATTTGGAATGATATAGGGATTTTTGAATTATAAAAGTTTTTTATTACTTTTTTTAATAGATGGGGTAAAATGTTAGATATGTAAAAATGTTAAGAATTAAGATGGTCGTTGTTATTTCACATGTATTTGGAGTTTTCCGTGATTGTGATCAACTCCAAGAGAGTATGCATGATTACTGAGATCAATAATTATATTATGAAATGATATGTTTTTATCGAAACTGATTTTTCTGAACTTTAAATTTATTATTCCCAACACAAGATTGAAGATATACGAATTACAAACCGTGTTCTCATTTACTTGGATTAACTTTCTTTAAATTTATCACTAGTTTTCAATTTTATGCCGAGATGACAGTCATATTTGTGGGAATTATCTCAAATCTGAAATCCTTTTCAAATATCTAAACTTTAAATTTANCCCCCCCCCCCCCCCCCCCCACCCCCAACAAAGAAGTGCATGCATGTGATAGCATCTATCTTCCATATCATCAATGGTCCACATGAATCAACTTCGATTTCTTGTGTGTGTTATAAACAATGTAACATGTAAGTATAGTTAATATATGCATATAAATCATATTAACTTATCTAATATGTGGATTTGGAATTCACTGTGCTTGATATAATTATCGTGTACGTAAATAAGTTGGAGATGAATTTGAATTTTAATTTCAACAATGAAAATAGATTTTGAATGATAAGACACAATGATTTAAAAGCAAGCGAAAATGGATGATGTATACGGTGCCACATCAATGTTTCGGCTAAATATAAATAAAAAACAACAAAAAAAAAGTTATATACAACTTTTGTAAGTTATAATTAAAAAAAAAAACAAATATTTACAACTTACAAGACTAAATTGACTATTTTTCTTATATAAAATTATTCCACGTCGACTAAATTACATCAAGGCATTACACGTTGAATAGTTGCTTTGCCCTGAAATATCGTTATTTTTAGAGATACTGATAGACAATGATGGCCAAGTATGCCCATTTCTCACCACCTTCTTCCTATCGATTCCCATTGAACTGAATCCTTCAATTCTTTGTTATAACATCCTCACAACCAACCCGTGTCGCTCCTCAGATATCAAGAATTTATTGCTCCTCGTACCCTTTCTTGATTAGTTCTACGTATCCATCTTCCACCCTGCCATATACAAACCTCAAATCTAATGGTCATTTTCCTATCCATAAAAGAGTGTGCTTGAAGATATTTCTTTATTTCATAAATCTTGATCTAATTTGCTATTTGAGTTCTTGTAAGATCTGATATTGAGGCATGGGATTGGGTACTAAACAAGTTTGCGATGATCATCAAGATGAGGACTGGGATCAGTCTTTGCTGCAGTCAGGTATTTTGGAGCCACGATCAGAATCCTTAAAGTGTCCGAGGTGTAGTTCAACAAATACCAAGTTTTGTTACTTCAACAACTATAACAAATCTCAGCCTCGCCATTTTTGCAAATCTTGCAAAAGGCACTGGACCAAAGGTGGCACTCTTCGTAACATTCCAGTTGGTGGTGGCCGGAAACACAAGCGGCCCAAGATTTCAAACACCTCTTCCACCACCACCACCTCACGAGTTCAAACTTGCGGAAAATTTTCTTCAGTTGCCAATATTAATGACCGTAAAATCACCTATAATTCTCTCTACCATTCCTTGATCCCCCCCTCGTCTCCCTTATCGTATAATTCAACAAATGGCATTAGCTCGGAGCTTTTAGTGGGAAGAGATGAGACAGACAATACAACTGGTTTGAATGTCTCGGAGCCTCAGAATCTGAACACTGAATTTACATTCTCGAGTTTTAATACATTTGAAATGAATTCTTCTTCGATTATGAATCCTACTTCCTATCAATTCTTAAATTCATATGATCAGTACTATCCCAGCAGTTTTGTATCCATGGAAGAATCAACCATTACCACAGTCAATATTCCATCCACTAGCAGTATCCCATGGCCTGGCCCGGATACCAGAACTACTGGTATAGAAGACTTTCCAAACTATTGGAATATTATTTGGAAAAATGAGATTGAGTTGCCTACTACATCTGATATCAATATAGCATGGGACAACAATGAGATAGAGATCAAACCCTAAAGCCATTTTTCAAGAATCTGGTCTGAAATAAATCCAGCACCGTTTGATCTAACTGTGGTTGCTATAATCTTAAGTAAGTTATTTGTAAATATTCATTGATTTGCATTTAATTAATTTGGTTAGTGTGTGCTGTCAAAATTTGGGTTATTACAGTAGATACATGCTAATTGTTTAGTATCAGTTTCAGGCCTATATTTGTGTTGGTAGCGTGGCTGGTTACATCGCATAGGGATCCAAATATGATATCTGGGCAGCTAAAAGATTCCGGCTACAATATTTCGACGGACTATAATTTTTAGTAGAACGATTCAATTTGTTTTCGTTAATGATGTGTTTCCTATTTAAGTTGGTCTTCTTCTACTCAGTTTCTCGAAGACGAAAGAATCATTGACAAATATATTTTTATGTAAGACTAAAGGTGGATTTTAACGAGGGTGGCATGAGGGGGGGGGGGACAAGCCACCAACTTCGTGGGGTAAACGAGATGTGTGATCGAGAATTAATCCTGGTGTATGTATGTATGTATGTATTTCTGGTGCATAGATTTTATTTTGTTCTTCTTGTAAGATTAATGCATGGTTTCTCTTGATTTTTTTTAATAACGTTTTTGTGTTTAAGCAAACATGTGCTCTGATGGGTACCAGAAGGTAAGATCTGCTAAAAAAATTAGTCTACATAGGGTTGGGAAATGGACTAATTAAGTGTATCTTTTATATGTTCATAGTTTCGCAT
Source organism: Primulina huaijiensis (assembly GCF_012295235.1). Lineage (NCBI taxonomy): Eukaryota > Viridiplantae > Streptophyta > Magnoliopsida > Lamiales > Gesneriaceae > Primulina > Primulina huaijiensis. The sequence continues at coordinate 4,100,281 of NC_133323.1, read as the reverse complement.
GATCCAACATAAACGAGTGATACATGGAACTGTTTCGATGAAATGATCTGAGGGACTGTAGATCTCGAGTAGGAAATGTTCAAACTCGACTTATCAAAACAAGATAATCGCGAAGGAACATACTTTTAATCAACACATGCTCTTTTTTTCTTGGTTATATACTTATTTTTACACTCGAACATTGAATTGTATTCAACATACACAGTGAAATCAAATGCATGACTAGATTCTTAAAGCCAAGTCCAAAAAACATAGTAAAAAATACAGACCAACAGATGAATAGCAAATTCACTCAAACTGAAATGCAATGAATATTAGAAACCGAGATATGTAAAGAGAATATGTGCACATAGACCACTACTTCACTTTCACATATGGTGGGAGTTCGGAGATTATTAGATCGAACCACGCAACATACATCTAACTATTTTCACGTAATTTGACTTGATCCTCGATTAAATCAAGAAGTAGGACAGATATTTAGTTCCTGGTCGATAAAATAAAAACGATTGGTTAAGGTTTTTCAATAAAATATAAAACTGGAAAATTGTATATTCTTCAACGTCTGGTGTGTATGTGGTGCTATATTTTGCCAGTTTGTTTAAAGAGTGCAAGTAGATATGAAAATTACCAAAAATATGTTCCTTGAGCGGGGATTGTCTATATGGATCCCATCCTTATGCCAGTATCCCGACTTTGAGGCAAGGATCCATCATTAGCTTTAGAATAGCTCACGTAAAACAGCTCAGAAAATATGCCAGTAAAGATGATGGAGGCTGCTCCTGCTCCAAAGACTCCCTTTCTCAAGGTTTCACACGACAGAGGATTGTCAGACAACAAGGTCCGATACTTAGTATGGTACGCATTTCTCACCGAACCAGCTAACAAACACACCTCCGCAATGAAAAATGTCACCCTGCATTATTAACAATAACACCATATAAATTGATGGGAGACCAACTCTGTGAATGCATTTGGGGTCATAGTTATTAGAAAGGCAAGGTACATGAAAACAATGGATATCGTAGAGCTAAGGTGCAAGATGCAAAGCAAGACACACCTCCTGTCAAAGTTTAGACACTTAGAGAATGCTCATTAGCATCTAAGATCTTAAAAATATTTCAATATATGTAACCTTACCCATATGTACGGGTCCAAACTATTGAAATTTGAACTTATCCATTAGTTTAGATGAAATAATAAATTGGTATCACTTTGTATTTCACCGCAAGTAACCATCGCCACATTTAAAACATGCTTAAAAGATGCATTAAGTCTTAAGAGCACACAACACTTGTTTTCAAGGCAAAGGCGTGCGCTCGGCATGCACCTAAGCACAAAGGCTGAGTCTCATATTCTCATTGTGCCTTGAACTAGACTCCGCATTGGGTGGATGAGCAAATCTCCTCCCGAAAGGTATTTAGGACATAAAAATGACAATAAAACAACTTCATCTTCTTGAGCTACATGCTGAATGCCGTTTGATTTAAATGAACAAAATACCAGCAGATGATGAAAAAGGCGATTGCTTGTGCCCTTCAACGACCAGGACGAAGAGCTCTCCCACAACACAAGCATCTACTTATGGCCATAATCAGTACCTGACTAGCCATTAGGAGCAAAAGTGATCCCACACCCAAACCAGTTGCTATGTCTGAATCATAGACACAATATTTAGAATTTGCATTTGTTTCAATCTTGGCCTGTCAAGATGATGAAAAACTGTGTGTTAGTGCTGGCCTGTGAAATGAATTCTATTGGAGTGAAGTTTTTACAAAGAACTATTAATATAATCACCTGCTCAAGAATTTTGGGCAAGGAAACATCCAAATATAAATAAAAACTTTTTCAAAGTGAATTATAGACTACATGTGTTCCTTGAAAGAATGAGCAACTATGATAAAGTACTTACGAATTTTGTGAGTAGCCACATCCCACTGGGATTAACAAAAATTAGGAAGTGCAGGAAAAACATAGCGGAATCCCCGTGTTTCAAAGGATGATTAGATACAAAATCAATTACTTCCAAAGTTGTTGAGCGGAAACATTCCACAATGAATTGAAACTATCTTGAAGGGTAATCTAGACAAAGTGAATTCCCCCATTTTTAAAGGATGTCAGAAATTCAAGAACATGCCACTCTGATTAGAAACTAACTCCATACTCCAAAAAATCCCAAACCAACCTACGCTTTATATTATCCTAAGAATGCTATATAGGTAATTTCCAAATTAACATATGATAACTATACACTCAATTGTACTTTACAACTTCGAAAATTCGACCACCAATTAGCGTTTCTCTGCAAGCATCTGAACATCATTTTTAAAAATAAAAAAGATAAATCTCCCACAGTAACACATCAAATCCGCACCCACATGCATGATCTAAAACAAAATAAAAGACGAAGCGAGATAAAGGAAAAAGAAAAGATTAAAGAAAATCAGTACTCACAGAAGACCTGCGTTGCTCAGCGGCAACAGCAAGTGCAAAAGCAATCAAATCAAGAACAAAAACAACCACCAACACCAACGTCGAAGCCATCACAAAAATGGAACTCTTTCCTGTAATCCCAACTTCTCCCACTTCCTACAGAAGTAAAATAGTGCAAGGAAGCACCAGATCAATAACAACAGACGCAGGAAGAGGAAAAGATTCGAAATTTCCACAAATTATGCAAAAGCGGCGACACCAGAGAGAGAAGTGTATTGCTCTTTAAGCTTCCTAAATTGCTTCAGTTTCTTTGCATAAACACGGGTAAAGCGTGGGATTATGGAATACAGGTTGCGCTTCACATTCAAGAAGTTCTTTTCTACGGTTACTTGTTGTTTGTACACTCGCTCACGCGGAGAAACAAGAAAGAAATTCAACCAGATTGCGGGCTGAAACAATAGATCCGTACACTGCTTTAATTATATTTTGTATGTATTTGTATTTTTTAAAAAAATATGGTATTGATTACTAATAATATACATTAAAAAATAGTGTTTTTTATATTGAAGTGTTGTCGGTGATTTTATTACCAGTATTAGTAAACCTTGCTAAGATATTTTCTGAAAAGGAAATTAGTGAGGTTCAATGGCAGTAGAGATATTTTGTTCATATAAATCAACCATTACTATCTTTTGCCATTAAACTATTACCCGAAAGAAGATTAATGATAAAATTAAGGCATGAATTATCTATTTCTACTTTAATAATAGAGCCTCAAAAACTCAAACTACACTATCGCCAAACCGAACCAAAATCAAGGTGAAAGAATCCTACAAAGAAAACTTTCTTCCCACTTAATTTCTCCCTTCACAAAACTCGAAACCGAGAAATTCTGGTACCGAATTCCTGATCATTCAAGCTAAGTGTTTCTTACAAAGGAAAAAATTAATTCTTTTCAACAAACAAGTAAAATTAGTCCAAGGCGCCTTTTAAAAAATAAATATTTTAAAGCTAGAAAACACAACTGAAGATTTATTTTGTTTTTTTAAGGTTCTGGTGAGTTAGGATTGTCGGTATATTACCCCTATGTCTCTCTCATTTATTTTTCTTATCAAACAGTTAAAAATCGTATATCAAAACATCGAAAAACCTTTATACACAAATATCCAACGTAAGCATATTAGAAAAAATATGCGATCAAATCGAGACTTGACTATATTTTATCCCATACCCAAAGGAAAAACCAAGAAACAAGAAATCGCAAACATCAGAACACACGTATCATGTATGATAGCATAGGGCATTGCCCTCCATCTAAGATCAATGCTACCGCATCAAAACTACACAAAATTTAGAGTTCTGTATGTCACATTCATGTGCCTAGAACCTGAATATATAATCAATGAAGAGGATTCGCCACTTCGAATCACCATTTAAGATTATCATCACCGCTGACAAGAAAGAATCACCAAGGAAGCTCAGAGTAAGTTTTATTACATAAAGTCGAATGATCCACTCTTTAATCGCTCCATACGAGCCTGTAGGCCGGACAACGCCTTCTCATCCATAGGAAGGATACCACTCTGCGTAGGATTATTGGCACTGTGCCCTTCTGCCCCATATGGATGGCTAATATTTCCATTTACTTGTACCAGTGGTCGGTTCCTTGGCTCAGGATTCACTTGAGCTGCTGCCAATTGGATACTCTTCATTCTTTCCCTAATTGCATCCAATGTACCGTTTGTAACTGCAGATAAAGTAAATTATAAGGTGATCTTATTCACACTGAAGCACGAGTTGGCAACACTCATAACTAGAACCGTATAGCTCATCCACTTTTCAAGCCATTTATAATTTTTATTTTGTTTTCCCGATACTATCGAACACAATCCGAGCTCTAACAAGTTCAAACACACTTTCATGCCTGAATTACTTTATTCAAATTTAGTAATGAACAAATAAACGATAAATTGACTTCGGCCCATATTTAAACATCTGATTCATAAAATTCCATAGTTAAATTAAAACCACATGAATCAAGTTTGAATTCGAATTCCAAACTGATCTCGATTTCACTTCAGGCAAAACAGCTCATTTTTTGAGCTTTGAGCAGGCTAAAAAAATTTCAAGTTCAGGCTTGAATTTGAGAAAATGAGCAGAATTCCATTCATTCATGAGAAATTTAAGAAAAGCTATAATACCTGATGGTAGTATGTCATTTCTCGACTCATCTAAATGCTGGAATACTGATTGATCGGAAGTGGGACCTCTTGGTGAGACGGTATTAACAGGTCGATGATCTTCAGCATATGATGGTGGTAAAGTGAAGTTTGTGGGTTCGATTCTTGTATTTGTATTCGTTGAATCGCTCAATGAATTTGTATTTACGGGAGATAGAGCTCCAAATCTTGGAGAAGAGTTGAGTGTCACTGGGGGCGGAGTGGACAGGGGTACACTCGAAGGCGTCCTTCCTGCAGCGGCATTTCTCTCCATCTGCCAGAGAATGAAACTAAACATCACGCAACCATGTTAAAGAAATATTTTTAAATACCTTCTTTTAGAAAAAATGATGCAGACCTGTGCTAAACCATCTCTAATGTAAGTTCGAAACGCGTTGCTGGCATTTTGCAGTTGAGCGAAAATGTCAACCTGCGACCAGAGTTGAGATTGTAGTTAAATAAAGGATGAAATAAACGATAAAGATATAGGGACGTCTCTATGTAACTAATGTAAGACAGAGTAAAAGTGTTTTCCGGTGTTGCAAACAATTTACCTGAGGATATAGTTGTGTAATGCGATATAGTTCATACAAACCAATTGAGCTAGTTTGTTTGTCACCAATTTTCTTAAAGATTGCAGCCAATTCTTGCTGTCACACACATCAAGAGTTATATTGGAAAATACATGTGCAACATAAAGGAGAAACTGACGAGAAAAATACATGGCTCGAGACCAGGTCTCAAAAACAGGTACCTTCAATTGAGCATCTGCAGAGTGAGTTGCAGGTGCTGAGTTATTGGCTGTCGAATCAGTCCAGTGAGTTTGCCCAACAGGCCCAGATGGTGTCAACATTCTAGCAGCTGCCAAGGTCTGTAGAGGTAACTTGCAAATTAGATGAAATGTTAAGCTAGGTAACTTGCAAATTAGATGAAATGTTAAGCTACCATTTTATCAAGAAGTATTCCATATATACCTGAAGATTAAGATCGATATAGGCTAGAATAATAGGTTGAGGTAGCATATCTATTGGTACCAGGGAAAGGTGACCCTTTATGGCAGTTCCTCGAAGCTTAACAAGCTCATGCATAACAGTTTTAACCATTCGAAGTGGTTTGTCATCAGCCCCCGCTCTACAGTAAGTTCATAAGGCAAAGAGTAGTACGAATGTGGAGTATGTAAACGATATACATTCAGTCACCCATAGCATAATCATCAAGCAAGGAGAAAAGTTTTTAATTTGAGAGAGAAGTTAGTACCTCTTCCGTATTTCATCCATTCCTAGTTCTTGTAGATATATATGGATACTTTGAAGAATGCGATCAAGGTCTATGTCATATATTGTACTTTGCAAAACCTATATCCATATTAAAGTGGTGTAGATAAATCATCAGGTTTCAAACGAATAAGTAAATAAAACTATGCTTTCTGATGATCAAGAACATTATTAGACATTTCATAAATATTTGATGCAAGAGAGCGCAGTTCTCGTGACAGATACTAAAATCACCAAATTAAACAATAAATGTCACCTTTGTAAGTTTGATTAAACATTTAACAACCAAATCAGAAAATTTCTGATTTCTAATAACAAGTGACTCATTTGCTGCTGGAGATGGCCATCTTGATGGATCAAGCGGTAGCAAGAGATTTATAAGCACGACAAAGGATGAAGTACGTTCGGCATTATCCTGAAGATCAAATATTACATATTTTAAAAAACCCCTCTATTGCCTTGTAGACGAACTTTATTATCAAGCTTTACCAGAATCTTGAACATCAGAATATTCAAAGCTCTCAAAAGTTGACTGCCGTCATCCATCTGTGGAACCCTTTCGTCCAAAAGCCAAAGCAATAGTTCTGTAATGAGACTATCAAGCGTGCTTTCCTTCACAGCGTGAGCAAGTGTCTTGGTCTGAAAAATCTGCATCAACAAGGGTGATTTCGAAATTGTAATTTATGCAAAATTGATTGAATCTCCATCTTTTCCCCCAATTTTCAGCTTTCTAAATTAAACCGTTCACGTTTACACACTCAACCAAGACAAAAGCAGGAACCGCATGAAAAATTATGAAAGACAAAGGAGAGCCTCTACCTGCATGAGAGTGTTCAGGACATATTTACAAGACCTTGATGAAGCACCATTGAGACTAAAGTCAAAAGTCTTTACTATCTGAAACAAAATATATGAGTTGTTCACATGGAATAAAAATAGGATGTGCTGCCAAAAAAAGGAAATAAACAAGGTGATTGCCTTTTTAGCTAAACATGAGACCAGTCTATCAGCGTCTTTCACTACATCGCCCATACTGCTGCCTTCAGGATCAGCAGTTGCATGTGCCAATTCATGGCACACAACTTTCATTCCTTCAACAGACTGTTGGCAAAATTGCAATTCATGAGTAAGACAAATACTATTCCCTAATGCTGTCAAAATGAAGATTGTACAGTCATTTAATCTAGATTAACATTCACGATACTCCAACATAGGAACTCAAAACCAACCTGATCAGGTGAACCATAAGCTATGATATCCAAAGCTTCATTCCAGTCTGTGGGACCCATACTGGAATATGCTTGAAGAATTGGAAGCTTGTCTGTTTGAACTTCAAGATGACCATAACTCTCCCTAGGATAAAAAAAAGTAAATAGAAAGAAGAGAAGCAGGTGTTTATAAGAATATGAAGTGCTCAAGGGGAAGTGATTGGTTATGCATATCCTCCTTCAGATTGAACAAGATAAATAACATCAGACACCTGTTGAACATTGGGACAGCCACAGAGCGAGCAACTACCCCACTTTGCTCAGCTAGATCAGACCTGGAGGTCATCATACAATAACGAAGTTGCAACATCAAAGAGTAAAACGATAGTGCTTATGGAATAGTTTTATTTCATTTTAGGGAAACAATTTTCCTTCACCCAAAAGTAAACAAACTCAATCCTTATTTTCATTCTCTTTCCCAAAACAAATATCAACTCCTCACATCTCCTAGCATATCTTTTAACCAAATTTTCTCATCATTGCAAAAAATACAGTCATATTATAATCTATCATTTAAATAATTTTATTCAATAAATAAAAATACACCTATACAGCCCGGCACCCTTTAGAGAAATTCTTATATGATTTGACATTTACAGTTGTACTCTATTTCCTAGAAACAAAATTAAGCATATATTTTCCCCAAAACAAAACCAAACAAAACCAAAATCTTCTTCCTCTAGTTAAGTGGACTGCAAAAGCATTACTAACCACTTGATCACAAGAACGATGATTTCTTTTATTCGAATAACCAAATACTGGAAAGTGGGAAAAAAACTTCAGAAATGAAAAATATAAATGGCTTATTATATAAGATGCAACTAAAGTTTAATATTTTGCAACCAAAGGTGTAACCAATAGCCATCCAACGAGGATGGGGGTATTGGTATTTTTATTTAGTGAACTTTTTTTAAAACAGATCTTTAATAATCTAGGAAATATAAACTTAAATATTTCAAATGATTTGTAGTTTTCTTCCGTCGTATTAATTTCCTCACCAATAAGGTCTTGCCACATCTAGAGAGTTGATGTAACTACTTAACTAGATATGAAAATATAATAACACAAAAATTCAAATAAATACAAGCAACATGCTTTTTATGCGCCATCTTTATGAATAAAGCATACCCATTATCCCTCACTGAACGCCTTATAGCAGCCCTGGCTTCCCCTGGTCTTCCTTCTTTCCTTTTATCCATCTCCCGAGCCTTGTAATTGCAAGTAAATGAATTAACAATATTGACTGGGAAGGAATAAATAATAGTAGATTGGGTAACGGTTAGCATAATGATATACTAACCTTCCACTTAAATCGATCATCTAACATACTTCTTTGTGCTTCAGTAAGCTTACCAACGTATCTCCAAATGTCTTCACCTGAAAAAAATTAGACAAAAACTGGGTAAGGAAAGAGCCAAAGCAGTTCATTACAAGGAAAAATGCAAAGATGTTTCATATTCATGAGTTTCCATTCTATTTTCAAAATGTGTGGTCAGAAACGAATATTATCTATTTGCAAGTAACAATTGTATCTGGATTGGCATGCACATCTGGATATATATTTTATAAAACACACATACATGCCTATATATTTTGTAGGCCACCAGGAATTAGGCCCTTTTTTGTTTCGGGTGTGTGCTTGAACAAAATCTACCAAAAGATTCCAAAGAAGTAGGGACCTATTATAGCATAGTTTTTTCAGTAAGCCAGAGAGACTGGGAGTGCATTGGCGTGCATATCTGGATTGCTAGTTGCTAGATATACTAATCGATACTTATCTGAATCAGAGACATCATAGTGTTATTAAATGGATTTTTCCAAACAATATTTATGAAAGCATGACGATATTTCCAAGTTAAAGCACTCGCTACAGAAAATTCCTCTGAAAAATTTTTATTTTGGAAAAACTATATTAGTTGGGTTGTGAATTAAACTAAAGCACATGTTTTGACATATTCACGTGAGAATTGTCAACAGTTTTTTTTTTTTTAAAAAAAAAGTTTAGGTCCAGGCTACAGGAGCATAAAATTTCCGGATAGCTAACGTCAAAGATAGCTTCCTTTCTGGGTGTAACAGTAGTTTCATGATGATATATGAGCTCATGTGTATATTGAGTACTCTGAAAGCACATGTACAGACGTCCTCTTTATGTTACCCAGTGCCAAAGGCTTTTTCACAGCATAAAAAACAATGAATGAAATAATTTCTCTAAGCCTGGTTTAATATTCGAAATTTATAAACCATAATATAATTGTATATATTCTCAAGGCATTAGACTGAAGAAAACAAAGTTGGAAAAGATGGATTTGTAAACCGGATTTCGTAGTGCTAGACTAAGTTGTGTTAGATTGAGCATAACTCCACGAATTCAAGTCCAAATGGTATAATTCTTGATGTTTTGCAAAGCTCATTACATTGTCTACAAGTCGTATGTTTAGGGGGAAAGCTAACTCGAAGTGAAAATATAGAAAAATTGGCATGAAGTTAAGAATTTCAATTTGAAAACTATCAGTGACACATTTTAGTAGAAATGACACAACTTTCTCATTTCAATTCCAAATTGAATGATCTCGGTGTCTATGGAAAGCTCTTTTGAGAGGCTACAACATTCATGTTTTAGATTTTCCAGAATTCCTTACGGATTTTTCAGAAAAAGGGCCATAAGCAGCCTGTGCAGGAAGCAAGAATAACTGTTTTTTTAAAAAGATTAACATTCACAGTTTGACTTGGTCGTTAAATAAGACAAGACCCACGAAAAATTCACTCATTTCCTCCATTTTTGAGACTTCATTCTCTCTAGGATGGACATGACTTAAGAACCCGATTCTTGAACAATCCAAACTTTGGATTCAGTCATGGGCTACGCATAGACATAAGTAAATTGTTGGCATTTCGACTTTGAAATTTTGGTAATTTCTCCAGCCTTGAGATTAAGTGTTTGAAGGATGATATTGTGTTAATGAAGTCATATTTAAAGTGAAAAAGAGAATTATCTTTTGCTCGTATGTTGATTTTGGCTTGAAGCTTTAAGGGTTTTGTGTTGGCTGCCATGATTTTGAAATTCCAGTAGTATATGTGCTCCTTGGGATGAGTTTAAATAGCTTGAGATGTTTAGAAATGAATTGGAACAAGAATATGTAAATCTTTGGCAAGAGGCCGAGCTATTTCCGAGTTCATGTCGGGTTGGGGCACCGAATTGAAAACTAATCGTGTACGGCATATTTTAGCAAAGTTTTGAGTTTGAAATTGAGGTCTTGACATGCTAGAATCATTGGTCATGAAGTTTAAAAGTCTGTTTAATTGTATGCCGAATTTTTACAGATTCAAGCTATATTTGGTTCTTGTCTTGGCTTTTGGGCATCATGTTAATGTATTCAGATTTTATTAAGATATTTGAGCCAAGATTGAGCATATATATATTTTATACAGTAACTAAGACGTTGGTATTGATAACACAACTCGTTGACTATTTACGATCATGAACTTGGCTGCTCGACTAAGTTTTTGGGTAATTCGTGTGTTTTCCAGGATGTGGCATCGGGGAAGACGATCGGAAGTACTGAACTTTCTGCGAGATTGTACATTCTCAAGACAGATGCTCCCTTCGACAAACTTTCTGCCCCACCATCAGTACCTCACTCTGTTTCTGCTTTAAATTCCAATAAGATCAAGGATATTTTATTATGACATTACCGTTTAGGTCATCCAAGTCCATTGTATCTTCAGAAGTTGTTTCCCGACTGATTTCGTAATAAAATGTCTATTCTTTTCCTTGTGATGTCCATCAGTTTTCCAAATATACACGTGCAACTTTTAGACCCAATTGTTATAAACAATCTTCGTCTTTCTCCCTTGTCCATAATGATATTTGGGGACCATCAAATACCCCCAACCTTAGCGGGACTCGGTGGTTTATCTTATTTATCGATGATCACACACGTCTATCTTGAGTCTTCCTCATGAAAAATAAATCAGAAAATGCTCATATCTTTAAACATTTCCATTCAATGATCAAAACACGATTTTCTTCTCATATTCGTGTGCTACATATTGATAGGGCCCATGATTAATTCAACTCTGTGTTGGGGAGTTAATGTAATCACATGGGATTATTCACCAAATCTCATATGTGGACACCCAATTTAGATCAGGTCCATATTCCCACCACCATAGCTGATGCCTTAAATGATCCAAATTGGAAAATTGTTGTCTTTAATGAAATAAAGGCATTGGAAAAGAACAACACATGGAACGTCACTGATCTTCCATTAGGAAAGAAAACGATTGGGTGCAAATGGATCTTTACAGTCAAACATAAATCTGATGGGAATATAGAATGACTAAAAGCGAGACTTGTAGCCAAGGTATATATTCAGTCATACGACATTGGCTACCAAGAAACCTTTGCTCATGTTGCTCGTCTCAACACTATCTGAGTTCTCCAATCAATTGTTGTTAACTCCGATTGGCCACTGTACCAACTCGATGTCAAGAATGCATTTCTTAACGGTGATCTTGAGGAAGAAGTTTTCATGAAATCCCACCTGGTTTTGAATCTCAACTGACAGTAAACAAGGTGTGCAAATTGTGAATGTCTCTGTATGGGCTTAAACAATCTCCTAGAGCTTGGTTTTATCGATTCATGAATGTGTTAAATGTGTTAAAGAAAGATGGTTACTCTCAATGTTAGACCGACCACAATTATTTGTGAAACACTCTGGAGAAGGTAAAAGTGCAATTCTTATTGTTTATATGGATGACATTGTACTCACAGGAATCTTAAACAAGAAATAGATAATGTGAAACTCCTTTCGGAGGGGAATTTTAGATGAAAGAACGCGGACATCTAAAATATTTTCTCCGGTGGTAAATTTATTTATCAATGTAAATATGTTACTGACCTTCTGAAAGAAAAATGAATGTTCAGGTGTAAATTTGGCACACTCCAATGGATCCGAACATCGGTGACACAGGTGACTGTCACTTAATTGATAAGGGAATATATCAAAAACTAGTGGGAAAACTAATATATCTGGCACATACACGACCAGATATTGGATTTGTGGGAAGTGTTATCAGTCAATTCACGAACAACCTGACCAAGGAACATATGACTGCTACATATCGTGTGTTGAGGTACCTCAAAGAGCCTCCTGGTAAAGGAATTCTATTCAGGAAGACTGCAGACTGAAGAATTAAGGTGTACAGTGATGTTGATTGGGCTGAATCCCTTACAGACCCGACGTTCCACATCAAAGTATTGCATTTGTATGAGGAAACCTAGTGACATGGAGAAGTAAGAAGCAACCTTGTCATTGTCCGTAGCACCGCGGAAGCTGAATTTCGAGCATTGGCCCATGGGATATGTGAGGGGATGTGGCTCAAAAAATTGCTAATCGAGTTAAAAGTGGAAGAAAATTCTCCAATTGAATTGTTGTGTGATAATCAAGCAGCTACCATCATATCAAAGAATCCGGTATACGATGATCGGAAGAAACATGTTGAGGTATACCGTCACTTCATTAGTGAGAAGATTGAGGATGAGATTATTAATGTCACCTACGTTCCTACTCAACTACAGGTGGCAAACATACTGACAAAGGCTACGTTCCGTCCGACATTTGCTAAATTGTGTTCCTAGCTGGGAATGATAAATCTATACGACCCACCTTGAGGGGGAGTGTATATCTTATCTTATTTACTTAGTTGGATAGAAATTTATGTATCATTTTATCTCTATCTTTATTTGTATCTTTGTATTTTAAATTCCTAGGATTAGGCTATCATATCTCCTTAGTTGTTTATTTAATCTTTGTAGACTCAACATTTCAAAATAAGAAATATACGGTTTTCACCAATTCTCTCTCTATTCTAACTTCAATTTTCAGTTTACATTTCTATATTTTACTGCTCGTATTCATTATTGTTGTTCGTACGGGGTTATACTGAACGATTTTCAGGCTATGTCTTATTTTTATGTTAATCGACAATAGATAATACGGGATCGAATTTTCCAGAGAGCAGTTCGTGGAAAGGATAAGAGATATGTTAAGCGCAAGGCATCCAGATACTAGGATTTTGTGCTACTTGTTAATATAATTATCTTTTATGGATTATAAGCATGCCTAGGATTTATTATGTAGATGTTAAGAATATTTTGTTGACATGCTGTAGATATATTTATTTATGTGATTATTTTCTGGAGAACACCTTTTTTTCCCCTGATAGGAATTGTATTTTGGGATAAGTATGTTCGCGCTGTTTGGATTGATAGTTGGCAAGTATTATGTGTCTTTATATGTTCATCTTTAAGAGGAAATGCTGCCAGATTTTTTAAAAAAATGATGAACATGAGTTTAAAACAATAAATAAATTTTAAATTTGCCCATATTTTTATCACCTAATAGTGTCGGTTCCGGGGCCCCACACTTGGTCCAGTCTTAAATGATCAATCGCATTCTTCTACATTCATCTCAAAAGATTAAGACACGACTACACACTATAGGACATTGTTACTAATGAAATTTGTCTTTCTATTTGCAATAAAACTCACCAAGAATCTTATATCCGATGGCCAAAGTATTTAAAGCAGCCTTCCTAGCATCACCATCTCGTTCAGCAGTTAAACTTGCGACAATTTGCAAGGATTTTAACTGCCCACTTATCTGAACATGAAATAAATAAAGAACTTGTAGAATGTCAAACTAGTAATGTATCCAAACTCAAAATAATGTTAAATCCTAACACAGGTCTTGTTAAAAAATTACCTCAGCTCCATAATTATCGAGTAAGAATCCGACAAGGTCAGCACATTCAATCCGTGTCCTATTGTTTCTAGAACGCAAACCTTCCAAAACATAAGGAAAAGTTTTTGTCGCAGAATACATGTGGATCATTTGCTTCATCAATTCCCGCATTTTCTCTCTTACTTTTTCAATGTTATGCCCAGACTGCAACCCACAAGCTATTGTGGTTAAGATTGGAAGGAAAATGAAATGCATAAAAACTTTTTTTTTTTGATAGAAAACTAATTTTATTATAATAATTTGATGTTACACCATTACCGCGGATAAGATATTATAAACAAGAATTACAATCAAAAAACTAAATACAAATCAAAGGATTTCAAATAAAAAGGCAACTTAATTTTTTGGAAGCAGTCATAAGTATTGACAGCCATGAAAAAAAAAGTATTGAAGATAATGCCTGATGAAAGCATCTTCCACAGATAACCAAAATGATTGCTACCTTCTCAACCAAGCAAGGAAGAAAAACGGCTGCCTCTGCTTCAGTCATTGTGTAGCCCTCATTCTTCAACATGTCCAGAAGTTCAGGTAGAAATTCCAGAACCTTATCAACATTTTCAAAGAACATGAGTGACATCCAGTCAGTTTCCAAAAGCGGATGAAAAATCAGAATAGTTAAAGATACTCTAGCATTTGATCTATATATTAGTAAGTTCAACGACACAAGGATTTGATCACTCATTAATAATTCAAAATATTCAAACTTCTAAAAATTAGGCATGAGCAATTTTATTCCTAACAGAAAAGTTAAATATGATTTACTTTTACCAATACTAAAAACAACAATTCATTGATCTAAGTAAACCAAATTCTCCACACATCAGTATTGTGGCATGTGAGAGAGAGAAGTGAGAATTCGTAAAAATTATTGGTATGCAGCAAAACTGGAGAGCTAAAAATTTAAAATCCTGATAGTAATTAAATTTGACCCTTTCAAAAACGAAATTATGTTTTGACTTATCTTCTTTGATTAAAATTTCTAATTTTTTGGACATAATTTCTCTTATTATAATTTAGTAAATTTAAAAAATGTATAAACTGTTTTTTTAGATTGCTCGTAGTCCAGCTGGTATATTACCCAGAACAACATAAATAAAACTTAATGCACAGACCACCAGTCATGTTGATGCCCTAATCATTACTGATAGCTTTTTCTGTAAGTAGGTTATACCTTTAATAGGCATGATGTATTGGATTCACAGAACCTCATGACAAACCACTTCAAGAGTATATCCAAGACTTCAATTACCTCCATTCTTATGGAGGGAAGGGCCTGCAACGCAGAAAGAGTACAATGTCAAGTCAAGTGGCCCAATAAGTAGAAATGTAAGCAAAACCACAAACTGACACTAAAAATACCTTCTGCAGCATCTCAATTCCATCAACTTGCTTTTTAAAGTCTGCGCTTAACAGCCGCCTATGCAAATCCTCTCGGAAGTACCTCGTGAGATCACTCTAATGAAACATAAGAAGAAGTTAATGATCACTTCAGTAGAAATATAATATGTTGACTAGTAACAAATTTCATTAGGCAGTGATATCCTATCCCTCCATGAGAGACATGATCGCAGGCTGTCTCGTCCACTGAGACTACAAGGAGTTGCAAACTTAAAGATTGCGGATCAAAACTTAGGTTTTGAAAGCAATATATTTTATTTCACTTCAGTAATCATGTTATTAGCAATTAGTTTGGAATTTTTGGTTCACAGTGATTATTGGTCGCAAAGTAAAATCAAACTTCAGAAAGTTTACAGCATAAAGAACCAAAACCAAGCAATAAATAAACATAAAGAAAAAAACTACCTCGAGATCTTGAATTTGCTCTAAACGTAATTCTTCAAACTTAAATCTGCGAACAACCATTCTCTCTCTATCATCCTGCACGAGAATCAGACAATTCATATATGTAGCATGCACACAGAACACCAAAGCTCCTGTGAATCAATTTTCACCACTTATACCTTATTTGAATCTTTAACATTAAGCAAAGCCTGTGACTGCAAGCTGATATCTTGAACGGACATAATTAACTCTTGTCTCGAGCCCTTTGTAGAAAGAGTTCTCTACACCGACCAAATTGGGCTCAAAAAGCATGTTAATAGTTCAAAAAATAGCATTTAAATTGAATACTTACTGTAGGAGCGGCCTTGTTTCCATGTCGTGATGCACGATCGCCATGAACATTGGCTTTTCCGACTTTTGAGCTGTTTTTGGATGTCAAGCCAGAAGAAGCTGCCCGGCCAGGC
Source organism: Primulina huaijiensis (assembly GCF_012295235.1). Lineage (NCBI taxonomy): Eukaryota > Viridiplantae > Streptophyta > Magnoliopsida > Lamiales > Gesneriaceae > Primulina > Primulina huaijiensis. Next base: position 4,084,035 of record NC_133323.1, on the reverse strand, counting down.
TCAAAACTTTCTGCATGCCAGCAAGAAGCTAAGCACTGAAAAAGCAACTACAAGATACAAAACAACTTTTTCCTTCTCAAGAAGATAAACAATATACCTTGAAAAACCCCGTGTGGCTTTAATCGCTCAATGACAATAGCTAAAGCAGACCCTTGAATATCTCTCAAATTTTTGGTCACCTGCGAGAAGAATAGATGGGACCAAACAATGATCTCTGTGGGAAATCAAAGATCTTCCAGTAAAGCAGTTGCAATCCACATACCATTTCTTGTCCACAAATTCTCAATATTTCACCAAACAATGTTTCAGCAGCTTTACGAACATCTGCTGATTTATCCTGGCGATTAACCAAGTAAGATGTCAAGTAAAACTGAAACAGACAAATGCTAACGATGAAAACTTGCGAAAAAAACAAAAAAATTTTGATGAAGAAATAAATACTGTCATAGAAGACGCAGAAGGTTTTAGCATATGTATAGCATCAGGAAAATTAGTCGATTCACTAAGTTGTCTGGATAACCAGTCAAAGAGATCCTTGCGCCCTTCCGCACCAAGCTTAGTGTCAGTAAGAGCAGCTGAAACATAAGGGACCTAAAGAAAAAGAATTCCACATTATAAATATTAGAAAAAGCGAGAGGCGAGAAAGGAAACGAGAGAAGTTCTTTAGTGTCAACCATTTTATCAAGATGAACAGCAGCAAGCCAAGCGTCTAAGGTGCTCAGAGTGCACTCTCTCATTTGTTTCTTATTGTCACCAAGGCATTTCAAAACATCTGATAGAATACCCTGCTAGTTACCACATTAAAATAGAATGAGAATCAAAACAAAATTGTTCTGAGAAAATTGATAGCAGATGACAGAAAAATTCAGAGAAATGAACCTTGCTGGACTTCTCGATTGCCTGTCCCATGGCAGACGCAAGAACACCAATAGTAGACAAAGTTGTCATGATCAAGTTTTTATTGCTGTCATGGAGACGGCTTCTTAGAGCTCCAAAAAGCTCCCCTGAAAGAAGAACAAGTCAACACATTATACAAAGGACCTGTGATAGTTTATTTAATATAACCATTAGTTATACCAGTTCCAGTAGGTTGAATACGTCTGTTGGCCTCTTCTACAATTTTGTTAACACTTTCAATTGACTCGAAACGGATCTAGGGCAAAAATACATTCAGTAACTAGATGGCACTTTAAATGGCTTGCAAACTTCACAGCAATCACATATTCACACATTATACCTTCCAGTCAGAACATTCAAGGCCTTTCAACAAGGTAGGGGTAATCTTTTCGCTTATGTCTTCACGTGGTAGGCCATCTACCCCACCAGAAGCCAAGGATGATGCAGCATCAGTTACTTTCACAGTCTTCTTCGGAACTGCTGACGTCCCCTGCAGATAAAAAAATAAAAAATGTGAAGCATAAAGTAGATTGATTCAAGGGAGATAAGGAAGATCATTCAGCAACTAAATCTTGCCTCATAAGGATTTTTTTCACATTCAGCATCAAGCGCGCTTAAAAGAGCGGGTTTTACATCTGAGAGAAATCCCTTAATGTCTGCAAGGAAAGTATCCGGTCAGTCCTGTAAACATTTCAATACCATGAATAATATTAGAAAATTCATGTATCACCTGAACCAACAAACTTGTGTAAAACACCAATAAGTTTGATAGTAGCATTTCTTGTGGCAGCAGCACTAGATTGTAAACCAATATCCTTGCAGAAGTCGATTAAATCCTGTAAAAACAAATAACACCAGATATTAAACATGTCTTGTGCACAAATCTGAAGAAAATAAAATCAGAAGTAATAAATTTGTGTATAAGAGATTGACGAACCTTCAGTTTAATGCATGAAATACCAAAATCCTCAACGGCAGAAACCAACCACAATAGACCTTCACTCAGAACCTTGGGATTCTTGTGCTCTTTCATAATTTTATAAAGCTGACACAAAAGAAAAATGTCCAGAAGAGTTGTCATTAAAGGAATTAAAACGATCAATCAAATTGCAACAAATAAATGCCGTACATGCATTATTCGAAAATGAATCAACAGTTCTACCATCTCACTTAAGAAAAATGAGTACAGAAATTAACAAGGTCTTGATATCATTTATAAAATGGAGCAAATAAGCTTCATTTTTTCTTTCATCGCCAACCCTTCTTTATGTATCTTCCACAAATATCTGTTTGTGAATTGAGATGTTCGGATAAACTATTTCTGGTATTTGACCTTAAGAACAATTATCATCAACTTTGTTGAGTTTCTACCCTCAACCCCGAGAAAAAAAGGATAGAAGCTATAATCAACCAACGGTCAACGTATATCATCCAGCGGTATTAAACACTTAGGTACCTATATTCATATTACCTTTTGTAATTAAAGAAGAAAACATATGGGCTGGGAAGAGTCGATTTTATTAGGATAAAAATAAAGAATACGAAGCACTTATTTATAGAGTTCTATATTCCTAGATCACTTGAATAAGTAGTCTTATCCTACTAGAGACCTAATCAAAATAAACTTTAAGATACAAATGTTGATTTATCATATCCATCTAAATATTCAAACTTCAACACCTCTCGGTTTTACAACTCAGTGTATTACACCCTATAAAACTGGTGCTAACTTCATGTATTCCTATAATTGTGACCAGAAAGTCATTGATGAGCTAGAAACAATAATAAGGATCGGGAGTTTTTACCGCTTTATTTTGGTGAATAGCAAAAATTTAAAACTGGTCAGCTGGTAGAAGGCCAGAGACAAAGTGAAAGGTTGGTATCAGCAGTGGTTGCGTCATGACGAGAAAGTCACTGAATGAGCTAGAAAACAGTAATTAAGAAACACAGGAGTTTTTAACGCTTTCTTTCCTCTCGTGAATAGCAGGAAACAAAAGGTGTAGCTGGTCAGCTAGCAGAGGTGTCAAAGTCTAGGGCTGTTATCAGTGGTGGTTGTCTCTATGCTTCTGAAGAGTGACAAGAAGAGAAGATTCAAAAAATATGAATGTAACAGTGCATTAGGCTTTTCTTCTTAAAAGTGCAGGCAACTAATTACTAAATTACTGCGATAATAATCCTCGTATCGCAAGACGTTCCACAGAATAGGGAGGCACAATCTGTACTGATGCACTCTGTTAGAAAAAGAAGGTCAGAGGCAAGCCCAAATAATCACACAGCTGGGGCAACCCCAACAACCTGAGAAGTAAGTCCAAGTTTCAAGGTTAATGAATAAGATCCAAGGCCTAATTCAGGGTAGCAAATAGTTAGTTATACTGGGGCGAAAGCTCTTCATTTTCCTTTTACCCTTTGAAATTACTGCAATTTCAGGAGATTCAACAAAGTTAAATATGAAGCTTATCTATTTTTATTTGCAGTGTGCGGTTGAGGGTTGAGTTATTTCCAGTTCATTCTTGTTATAGCGTTTAAATATTAATAGTCGTAACACCCCAACAATCTTCTCACTAGATAAACAAAGAACACCACCAGAAGTCCAGTACCAAAGTAGAATTTTAGCGAGGATCCTCCACAGTAACACAGATTAAATATAAAACAGAGAGAGAGAGAGAGAGAGAGAGAGAGATTAGGCCAAAACATACTAAACAGCAGCATTTCGAAGAACATACCCTCTCAAATATGAAACCAGGACCTACAGCTTCACAAAATGTAGTAAGACATTTCATGGCCTGAGCACGAGTCTTGATGTCAGCAACTCTTTCACTGATACCTATCAACAAGTTAAATCCACTGCAAAATTCAGAAATTGGTGAAAGCCTAAAGTTATTTTCAATTTATATATGAGCAAAGAACAGAGTCGATCATTTGATAAAAAAGAAAATAAGAATGTTTGATTCTGTAAATAACACAGGAAAACAAATTCTAGTAGCTGTCAATGGTATGAAAAAGAAGATCGAACTACACAAGTGACAGCAATAAAGATTGATATAGAGGGAAAAAGAAAAGGAACTATAGTGGCAAGGCAACAACATCAGTAGGATAAAGGATTAATAGCTGACCTAAAAGGCAAAGAACAACACATTTTTTTGGAAACTTTGATGCAGTCGAGGCAATGTGAGTGATGATATCGACAATCTGTTGCTGAACCTGCTCATCAACATCCCACCAGAGATAAGCTCATTCATTCAAGTGACAATATTGCAGCTATATTAAGAACAAGAGTGTAAGGATCCAGACATACCTGAACATTTTTCTCGTTCCAACCAGGAACAACACAAAGTAAACGGATCAAAACCTCAACTGATGGGTTGAGGTCGATTATTGCTTCCGTCTGCTCTTTGAAAGACACAATAGCTGCAAGCAACAATTTATAAAGTACATATCAATACCATGCATTACTCAGACAATGAAGCAATCTACTTGGTTAATCACTTCAAGATATCATGATAGTCAAAACTGTGAATCTCAAAGAAAAGACAAATACACCGAGTTCGATGTTAGAAACTCTCCGAGCTTAAAAATTCACCATTTTGTAAGAAATTACATGTATTGGACAAGGATTCACATAAACTCAACAAAGCTATATGATGCTTAAGAGGCCAGGATTTGAAGGACACTAACTATTTGGAATCAAATCAACCACCACATTAGCTAAGCAGTTAAAATATAGATTTTGACAAATAGAATTACATTAACATAAAAGAATACCCCAACATAGAACAGCAACCAAACACTAAAACACAGCAAAAAAAATCATCACAAATCAGCATGTTTAGTATACAGTTAAGGGTGGGATCATTTCTCAGAGAAACCAAAGTTGTCTTAAACATTCGATCACAAGACGGAATAAGCTAGGCATTGGAAATTACAATGGAAAACTTTTATAACATAACTAATGCCTAATGCACATAAATATGATTAAACATTCAAGAAGTCACCGCAGTACTGAAAAAGAGGTAAAAACTTGTCATTTAGAGAGCTTCTTTTGGCGACGTTCAAATGTAAATTGGTTGAAACACAAAAACAGAGTTTCTCAAAAAAGAAAAGGGCGCTACAAATACAAATGGGAAACCATTGGAAGCAAAATTAACAAAAAATTGCCCAGAAACCTTCAACGTTAACTGCCAAAGCCAATGACATAACTATAGAAGAAATTCCTGCAAACTTAGAGAAATAAAGTTGTAAAGAGAAATGTCGAAACAGTAACTCAACGATACAGACCTTCAAGTCTCTCTTTCCAAACAGCACTCTTCAACTGAGAAATTGTATCTGACTGTATAAGGGATCCTAATCTGCCTTCAATCTCTTCCAGACTCATTTCAGCTGGCTGTAAATCAAGAGATCCACAAATCAAATAAATGAACTTGTATTATCATATATACCGGCTAGCATTACCAAAAAGCTATAATCAGATCAGGACATTTCCATTAATTACCTCTACATCGTCAGGTTCTGCAGGCTTTGAAACTTTTGATTGTCCTCCTCCATCACCTTTCTTTGTGGAAACCGATTTACTGGAGGTACCTTTCTTGATAACTGGCTGAAAATTTGGAAGCGATGCAACGAAAAGGAAGAGCAAACAATCAATAATTAAGCAACAGTCTGAAATCTCAGAACCATGGCAATGAAAAGGGAGATCAAAGAATCATCAACCAAGTACAGAATGAAGAAAGACAGTGAGGTCCTGCGCTCCATAATTTTCTCTTGCAATTTTTATTGATAACCCACTAAAAACAGTGAATAGGAAGTGAAAATCTGGTTAAGAAAAAACTTACAGCTGTATGAATAGGTTTCTTCCCACTAAGCATACTGGCTGCTGATCTTCTAACAAATGATACATCAGAAGCCTGTGACCATAAAATAGACAGGATGTAGGATCCAACAACCACCTTAGTAACAAACATCATGAACCCACAATTATTAAAAGCACATACGACAGAATAGACAAGGCCATAGGCTGTTCTGTGATAAGCGAAAAGATGCACAACTCAAATGCCACCTCAATTTGTCTTTTATACATGCTATTGTTTTATAACACGGAAGTCCATTTGACTTTCCAGCATTCATGAAAATGTATACCATAGAGCAAATAACTGATGAGCATTTGTGAGCAGCAATAAATATGCAAGGAAACGAGTAAAATTGCAAGTATTTCAGATGTAATAGTTCTGGAACTAATCTAAAAACCACACTGAAATCTCCAGTAAGTACAACATATACTAACCTCGGTGGAAGACAAACTTCTCCCAGAAGATAGGTTGGCAGCTGGAATTATTTTTGAATCCATATAAATGTTAAGAAAAATGCAATCAAATAAAAAAAAAAGGAACTATTATCCCATTCATGCAGATAACAAACATTAAATTCTAAACCTGAGCTTGGAACAGTGGATGGGTCCGCTGTCGATCCTCCAATCATTTCAGCTAATTTCTTTTTCCTAACATCATCAAGCTTTTCCAGCGACTTTTCTAAAGGTCTCATACCAACCATCTAAAGAGAAGAAACTGAGCATGTGAGATTAAACAAATTGATAGATCGAGACAGAAACCCTGAAGAAATACCTTAGCAATAGATGCCAAAGCAGAGAATGCTGCATCCCTCACTTCAGGTGTTCCATCATTTAGGCACTGCAGTTAGAAATCATTTTCACAATATCGAAATTACGAAATTTGAACATTGAGACCATTCTTCATAATATGTAGGTGCAGCTTCATGGATGCCAAAAATCAAGTTCATGAGCAGTAATATGATAATATGTCTACACTTGACCATAATCTATTTAGGCAAACAAATTTCACGCCCATGCTTGTGAGACAACTCGATTTCAAATTGAGCAAGAGAGAAGCAATAATAGAACCCAATTTAAAACAGAGTAGTCAGCATGTGTTGCAGTCAAGTTGTGCTGCTATTTACTAACCTCCATGCAGATTGGAACATATTCCTTGTGCACTTTAAGAATAGCAGCCCTGTTACTTGTTTCAATACAATAGGTAACCCAGTTCAACGTCAATGATCTAACATGAGGAACTTTATTTTTAACTGCTGTCTTAACATCTGTAATAAAACAAGTTGTGGTCAGCGCCTTCTCAATTTCTCCAAACACTTACGAACCAGACACCCAAAACTAACACCAGTCTTCGTTTTAATGCTAACACAAGATAAAATGTCATGCTGAGCAAAATAAAAGGCCAGAAAAGTTAAGAATTTACAAGAAAGAATAACTCACAATGGATTTCACGCCAATCAATTGAAAAGTCTTTAAAATTACATCGACCATCAACATGAAAACCACACTTTCACCAAGACCATACTTAATTTATAGAACATCCTGACAAAATTATGACAAATATTTGAACATGTAACTACAGAGTACAGAGTGACCTTAAACGAGAATCAGTTTTGCACTATTTTAAGGTATGATGTGTTTTTTTCCAAAATCAATTCACTTTAAAAACCATCTACAAAATGGTCAAAGGTTGGTATGTAGGGTACCCAAGAATGAAACTGGCATAATGAGAGTAGATAGAATAGGATGGCTCATTCTCCCAGACCCACTTGATAGATGGATCAAGGTCCTTTATTACTATGACAAATGAGTCATATGGGCAAGCTACAAAAAGTTCAAATTTCAACCGGAGTTGGAAGGCTTTATTCCCTCGCTCTTAAAATATCTCCCTTCATCCTTGCCAGCATTTTCTTGGCAGTAACTCTCTGCAATGCTACTGTCTTTAGAAGCAGCTACCGATACTTCTGAGGCTCTTGCTTATATTAAAGATAAAAATCAAAAACTTGTCTAAAGATCCAATTTTAAGTTGCCAAATCAGACTCACTAAAGGCTCGGTTAGAAATAAGAAACACAATTTGACATGAAATCAATAAAACCATGTTTCACAACAAATGATAAAAATGGAATTTTCAGAAAGGACTACAAAAAGATGTGACAAAGATGGAAAATAACAGCCCCACAATGATGTGAGAAATGTGGGAACGCTATAAATAGCAGAAACAGGGAAAAGAGTGAAAGAAAGAAAACTGACATTATTAGTGCTCATAAAAGCAAAGCAAGGTCAACCAATCTAACAAAGGTTATGTAAAATGCAAAATACGAAAGCGCAAGGAAAATTTTACGGAAAACATTTAGTTTAAAAACATAAGGCATGCCTTCAACAATGTCCGTAAGATTTAAGCATCCAGACTGGTGCATTGCTTGAAGAGTTAGTGTAAGTGCCTCCACCAAAGTTGGTTTCTTCTCCTTCAGTTTTTCCTATACATAAACAAAAACAAAGCTCGACTAAACCAGCACAACAGTTATAGAATCATAATTTCATCATTGAACAAGTGTTTCAGAATTTTGCTTGCAGTCTAAAGGCACAAGTACCCTCACTTAAGAAAGTTCTGATGTTGGCACTCAAATGCAGATTTATAAATTTTTACTTCTATAGTTCACCCCTCATTTTTTTTTTAAAAGATTGGTGCTCAGAGAATGCATAAGTCAAGGACACATGGAGTTGGGTAAATCAACGACAACAATCATTGCTGGGCAATTCAGAATTATTTCTCCATAATACAATCATTCACCTCTAATGACTAAATAGCAAATTAAAAATTCATTGGCAGCATTTTGAGTAATACTTTCTGTGACATCCCTCTACCCATGTCCATCATTGCATTACATAACTTTGAAATCAAATAAACGCAGAAGTATAATTCTAACCAGCAATATGGGCAATAAGACACGAGAATTGCTTGAGAAATGGGTTCTTAGACCCCTTGAAAGATTTCCAAGGGCTTGTACTGCTTCGACTGCAACAGCAATATTTACATCCGTAATAATCTGCAAAGTCCAAATAGTTTTTTATTCAATAGACACATCAAACATCCTTGGATGGCCAGTCCAAAAAATATGTTACAGCAAAAGAATGTTGCAGTGAAAAAGAGATAAAGCATTTCAAAATACTAAGATGACTTGACATAAAGTGTTTTCAGAAAACATAGAGATCTTATATGGTTCATATGAAACAGAAAAGACCGATTCCGGAACTTAAGAATTGGTAGAGTTGAGATCGCATTACCAATGGGAAAGATTCATACCCTTGCCATCATTAAAGGTGATTCTGTTGACCCATAGCCACTGAACCTAAATAGAACTAACTTGATGGCAGATGGTTCAAAATCAAATTCCCAAATGTTTTGGTTAAGACACGATCTCATAAATTAATTTTCATCCATTTTGTATAGACAAACCAATTTCAGGGACAATTTGACACAAGGTGAGCAAAACGTGCCACTATACTAATGCAATGCTTTTTTTATCTGAGGTGGCCTCCATTTCAAATTTCTTTTTATCGAAAAGCCAACACAACGAGAGGCAAGACCCAATCAGAAATATCTTATGCTATCCCTTCAGCATCAACTTCTTAATTATTGTAGACATCCTCGACAACCCATTATGTTTACAACAGCTGTGGTTTTCTCAGAACCTACATTAAGAAAATAAACTTAGAAACAGGAAGTTTATTGTCTTCTGAAAAACCTACATGATCAATTATGTAATCACTACTTATCCACCGCACAATATCAGAGAAAATTTTTAGCTGTTGCAGTTAGTTATAACACAATATGAAAATTGGAAGGCAGAATGATTTTGGAAGGTTTGAACACAAAGTGTTACTTAGAAGATTTTGAATCTGGTTCACATCTTTTGAAGCACAAATCAGCAACAAACAACAAAGACCCAATTGCTTGACACATCATCACCAAAAAAATTATATCTAAAAAAATGAATATAAAAAATTTCCAGAAAAATACTTGAACAAAGTGTGGTAACGACCTTTTTTAATGTTCGACAAACTTCCGAAAAATCTCCAGGGGCAATCCGTTTCGTGGATGCAAGTTTGGTCAATTCAGCAACAGCCTCTTTTCTCTCAGACCATTTGGCAGCTTTCTGAAAAACAAACAGCAACCAGTACACTTAAATAAAAAATGGTAAAAACAGAACCAGTGACAAGATATGTTGCTCAATAACCGATGATTTACGAGTGGGCCACTTACCACTCCTTCCCAGAATCCAGACTTATCCAAAGGTGTCAGTATTTCAACTGGATCAACAAGTTCATATTCATCTATCTCCAGAGGAGCTAACAGAAAACACATACATCAGATCAAGCACAGCAAAAGGGTTTCATAATTCAGCTGAATGTGCACATACTATCATCTACAGTTCCTTCAGCAGGGCCAGCTCCCACAACCTCAGAAGCAGTTTCTACTTCTGGCTCCTTGTCTTGCTCAGATCTGATAAATAACAAAGAATAAAATACTTTGAAGAAAAAATCAAAGAACGTTCTACACCTCAAAGTCCTAAAATCAAGTCGAGAGCAAAGAAGAGTTACAGTCATAAATAAAAAATACTCCAATCTAACAGTCAACTTTAATCTAACCAAGTGAGAGATAAGAAAACAGAAAGCAGACACAAGTTGGATATGCCTGTCACAAAATACAAGAAAATAACACTATAATAGACATAACTACTTCAGCTGAAATAAGCGAGGAACATAAATGAAAAAGTAGAAAAGAACCAACAACATGAGAACCAAGATCAAACAAGGGGGATGTCACAGAAAAGAATGCACGCCCAGCAATCTTAGCTGAACCAATGAACAACATCCAATTCATAAACAAACACATACTTGTACCAGAAACCAAGAGGTGCCACACGATATTCCAGATTAATCTAAGATCCATTTGCTTTTATGTAGAATTAGCATGACAGACTTTGCAAATATAAAAAAAATTCGCAGAAAAGAAGACAACAAGAACGACCACCAAACAATAACAGACTTAAAAGAGGAGAAATTCCAATACTAGTGAAATGACATAAATTTCATTTTCATGGAGAGGAAAACAAATATCACCTTATCTTACGCGTCGGTTTTGCAGTTCCGGGTACATTAGCAAGCTCAGCCTCCAACTCTTTTTTCTTCATATTACAAGAGAATATAAAGATATGAGTATTTCTCCCAAACAAGGGATAAATTCGAGAGAATAGTCTAAACCAACTTTACAAAAGCATACCATAGTATCTCGCATCTTTTCAAACAATATCGATTTGACAGGTTCCTTTCCAATCCAACGACAAAGCTCTAGTGTTAGCCCCTTGGAAGAAGCACGAACATTCTGATCTTGGTGATCAAAAAGTTCAGGAAGCATTTTCAATAATTTTTTGGGTGGCACTATCTTTGTCCCAAATTCACTGATTCACCCAACCATGTGTCAATGTAATGAAGAAAACCAAACACATGAAATATTTAGAAAAAACATGACAACAGATATCATGTGCACACCTTAAAGCTTGAAACATTACATCTATTGCAGGCACAACTGCCTTCGCAACTTTATTTTTTATCGCTTTCTCCATGGCATCCTACAAATACACCAAGTTCATCCAATTAAAATACCATGTTACCAACTATACTTTCTAAAAATAACAACTAACTCTTAACGAAGCCACAGGAAAAAAAAGGTAAAGGTAGGTTGATCGTAGAGTCGTAGACACTTGCTAAAGGTCAAGCAGATCAAGTGTTCAACGTTAACTAAGGAAGGATTCTGATAGGATCACACATACCGCTCTATTAAATAGATTCGACCTTGTTCAAAACCTGGTTTCCTAATGATAAGATTCGACTCATGACTCAGACAATGAATGTGTAAAAGTATATACATACGAGAGACAACATGGTTCGATTGCAATACAAACACAGAAACCTCATGGAAGATAAGAACCAAGCTTAATAGGCCATTCTTTTATCTAAAAGCAATCATAAGCAACTAGAGACGTGTGGAAAATCTCCAGCCAAGCTCCTGATTTTTCTACAAAATACTAATGGTCAATCTCAGTTCTTCCCTGCGTATTGTAGTCCTTAACAATTCTCAAACATGTTGCGATAGCTGAATTGCTTGTCCTAAACATGAAACGGAAAACTAATACCCATAAACTAACACACATCAACTCTTTCAGCAACTAATCCATTTTGTTCTTACCTCTTACATGTGCATGCATATTACATGCACTCACCTTCATCTGACGTTCTGAACCCTTTTACAACAAGCAAATTTGAATAGATTACGGAATAATCGAAGACACTAAGATTTCCACTTTAATTATATAACCACAAGACAATATAGCAGAGAGTTTGAAACATTAAACTAAAATCTAGTCCCAAAAACCCCCCAAGCAGTTGTCACTGTAAATTTGAGACATACAAGGAAAGCGTCTACAGCCTCCAACTCAACCCATAGCATAAACGCCGCTTGTGACTTCTCCACTGTTTTCGGTCTTCCTGTTAGACATTTGGCCACAATTGCATCGCATACCTCTTTCGCATACCTTGGCCCAATGAGAAAAGTTAACAAACTCAGCAACGTTAACATTCCGAAACCCCAATTTTAAAACAAGTAAATTCAACACATAAAAGAACGCGGTAATAATTTCTGACAAAACAACCTTCCAACGTCGGCATCCGCTGCTCTCAAAAAAGCAATGAGTGCATCAAGAGCCTTCTCCTGCACCGGAGCATTAGAATCCGCCAACAACTTCTTGAAAAATGGCCCTACACAAAAAAAAAAGGAAGTCGAAATTTTTTTAAAATATTTGAACACCGGGATCCCTGGCATTAAACCTCCACATTCACCCGTTCATTGGAAAGATCAGTCATATGTAGACTAAACATCACAAACTCAGATCTATAGCAAGAATCAATCGATATCCTCACCAAATTCACGAAGGCGCGGGTCCTTGGGATCCGAGATGGAGTCGCAAACAGCGGCTAAATCGATATTCGCATCGTTCCTCACTTTCCAATTCTTGTGGGTTAATCTATCCTCCCACGGCAATTTCTTTGCCTCCTTCAACAACTTCTCATCCTCCGACATTTCCTACTGTTTAGTTACACCCTGAGATGTGAATCCACAGAAAATCCTACTACTCGAATTACGCCTATAAATACCTCCCTTACTCCGCCGTGCGCCGGCAATTTCTCGGATGAGGTCGGGTGTGGAGGTGTATAAAGAGGGGAACGGTATGATTTCGAAATGAGAGAGAGAACAGGAGCGCATATTATTTATTCTTTTTACGTTTTGAAAATAAAGAGAGACCATCAGCGCGTGAAGTTCACCGAATCACTAAGCCTATTGCACAGCGGCGTACAAATAAAGCTTCGGAAAGCGCGTGGATGAGTGTATTCACCGTTACTGTGGAGCGGTGTAATTTGAAGAAAGGTCAGGCCCCACGCGAGTAAGAAAAATTACTGTGTGATGGATGTAAAATATTATGTTCTTTAAACCGTCGATCGATATTGTTGATGAAACTTAAGTAGATCGAACGGTCTTATTTTACTTCTATTCAACGATTGCGATGGAATTAGCACACCAGATCGATTGTTGTTTGGGGGAGAAAAATATTAACGTCCGTTGTTTTTCCTTTTTGAAGTTGGTGACAGCACCAATTCATGTTTAAAAAAAGCATTTGAATTTCAAAATATGTTAGCAAAACTTATATTTTTATAAAGTAATAATTTATATTTTTAAAAAATTTGTTTTTGTTATGAGCTAATTTATAGTGTTAATTTCGGTCTTTTTTCCAAAAATTGAAATTAGCCATCACAAATTTCTCAATTGACAATCTCGGATATGCTGAGTTGAAAATTAAATTTTTAAATTTTGGTTTTTGGTAAGAAAATAAATCAACTAGACAAATAAAATAAAAAAGAAAAAATCAAAGTCCATGTGATATTAAAAATAAAATAAGTAATCAAAGTTTAAAATCCCCCCCCATCTTCTAAATAAAATTAACAAACAAATAATAAAAATATTCACATTCAATAACCAAAACTTAAAATACATCATCTTCTCGGTGGACTTTGGCTTTTCCTTTTTATTTCATTTTCTTATGTGAATTTTAATCTCATTTTAATTCAAAAAACATGTATAAATATAGTTAATAGGTTTGTTATAAATCTAATTGTAATTATCATTTATTTAACTCAAACAAATCCACTAAACTAACTGATATCGATAATTAATTTTAATTACTGCACGGAGCACATATGTTATATGTGCATAAAATGTAAATATTATTTAAAATTAAAAGTTATAAATTTGAATTCAATTATACTTTTTTATTTCGTATTAAAATAATGAGATAGTGATTAAGATAATGAGATTGTGGAAATAGTGATTAGGATAATAGGATGGTGGAAAAAGAATGTTGGAACTTTTTAAATGAACTATATATTTTTTTTTTGCAATTTTATTATTAAATATAGTTTCTCTAAGGTTATATAGGAAGTATAATATTATAAATATTAAGATCGACCAAAGAAAAATTTTGGTTTTTATTTCAATCACAAGCGAGTCTTGGTGATTTTTTTGGGCAAATTTTTTTTTTTATTGTATATGAGAATTTGAAAATAAAGATAACTGATTCAAAAAGAGAAACTTCCACCAATTAATTCAATTGATTGATGGCTAAATATCTTAAATAATTTCTAAATTGAAATCAAACAACCTCCTAGAAAACTCTTTTGTCAATATCAACAGATAGGATATTATTCAGATCTACGAGCATATCAAAATTCTTTATTAGCATCTTAAAAACCAAAATTATGAGAGTTGAATGACATAAATATTGAAATTATGTCGTTTGAAAATTATTATAAAAAACTAAATTCATGTAAAAATAATATATAAGATTTTTATTTTAATTAAATTTTTATATAGTAATATTTTATGTGCAATTATACACAAAACTCATATGAAACTGTCTCATTGGTCAATTTTATAATATGAGTTTCTTATCCGACTCGATCCATGAAAAATATCACTTTTATATCAAAAATATTACTTTTCATTTTAAGTGTAGATCAGATATACTCATCTCACATATTTAGATATGTTAGAGGAGACATGTTCTTAATTATACTTGTTCCTAACATTGTCGAAGAATACAAGGAAACTGAATCTTGTTCGGATTTAAACTTGCGAACCTAGTATTGGAAGGAATCAAGACCATCAGCCCACCTCACCCAAGGATGTGAGGGCCATATATCACTTTAAATTTGGTTTTTGAATTTTGTTGTGAAATTTTTAAGGATTATTGAGGTGCATTATTGTACACTTAATTGGTAAAATTTATTTAAATCAATACTAATTTTAATTGGAAAACTTGGCCACATGGACTAGAAAGGGGGAAAAAACTAAGAAACACAGACTGGTTTTTAAATTTGTATGAAAAATTACTGAAATAAATTTTGTCCAACTTAGAATTTGCCAATTTGCGATAGCACAGGTCAATGATAGTTTATTTTGAAGAAAGAATTTTAAATTATGTTTATACACAGTAAAATCTATATAAATTAATTAATGTTGGATCCATGAAATTTTATTGATTCATAGAGATATTGTAAGATCGAGTGTTTATCGTTTTATCAAATATTATAATATGTGGTGACGGTGCAACTTAAATTATTTAAATCGTATAACAGTCGAAGTTCCATATTTATATTTTTGCTTTCAACATGGTTAATTATTGCACCACAACGATTCTTCTCAATAATTGTATTTTTTGCAATCAAGTTGAATCGAACTCGTGACATTTGTACTAATTGTAAGACCAAATATTTGTCGTTTTATCCACACTTACAACTTGTGATAAAAATGAAACTCAAATATTTTAAATTGTATAGCAGCTCAAATGTCATGTTTTGATTATATATCCAACATGAATAATTGCTATACTCAACAAATAAAAATTAATCATGTCTTCCATTTTGATTCTTGTTGTTTACTGATGTGCCCTGAATTAATTTCAAAAATCTAAATTTCATTGGTCATTGCACTCTCTACGACCACTTCATTGAAAAACTACTGCTCATTTACTTCATTTTCATTTACTTTCAGTCCTTTTCAATGCATTTTATCAGCTATAGAAGATTGATATTGAAGGAAATACCGAGCAAGTAGGTTAGTTAATATGCTGTTTTCTTCATGTTTATGGAATTTGTGGACTATTCGGTCGTAACATAAAAAAGAAAAGGATATCGATGAAAAATTATAGGGAAAAAAGGAGATAATTCGCTTTATTCTGGATATTAAATTATACATGTAGAATTGTAGTAGTACTTTTTAATCTATAACTTGAATTTAATTTTTAAAAATATTACGGGAAAAAATAGTAAAGGGGTATTTTGGTCATATAAGAAAATACACACACAAAAAAAAATCAATCACATTAAAAACATACTAAACATTATATATTTTATCACATGATATTATTTATTATGCATAATTTCTTTTTTTTATACGTCTTTTTAATTATCCCATCTATCAAACCAAACTATTGTAAAATCGTGACCAATATCTGATATTTATAAAAACAAGATATGCTATTTACCTTGTTGTAATATGATTCTTGCTAGGGTATAATCACATCTGATATAGGAAACATCAGATAGAAAGACTCCTTAATCATAACGGCTATGACTCTTAATGATAGCTAGGACTTTCGCCTTATCTCGACGAGATTCGATTAGATCACGTGTTTGTCAGGGTTTTTATCTACTAACCAATATGTCTTCACATTCATTATATGTCATTAGGCCCGGATTTCTCAGCCACACTAATGGGCTTTGTTCTTATGAAACGATTCGTGGACTCGGCTTTTTTTGGAAGAGATCGTTGGCTCGGTCTTTCCGACCCTGGTTAACAATGAGTTCTGGCCTTTAGCAGGTTAGACCAATTTTAGATAGCTTAGATCTGTCTAGATGTGACAATTTTAGGAGCATCACTAACCGTTAGTATAACTAAAATACAAATTTATTTTTTTTTCACTCTTTAATTAATTGTAAGACTTTGTATCTTCGAACTTTTCCACGTCAGGGTTATTTTAAAAGATCTATCCTATATTCAAACCAATATTCAAAGGGCTGGACCATTTGTTGGGAGAGAATGCATACCAAATGAAATATTAATGCAG
Organism: Primulina huaijiensis; assembly: GCF_012295235.1. Classification (NCBI taxonomy): domain Eukaryota; kingdom Viridiplantae; phylum Streptophyta; class Magnoliopsida; order Lamiales; family Gesneriaceae; genus Primulina; species Primulina huaijiensis. The sequence goes on along the minus strand of NC_133323.1, from coordinate 4,067,057 downwards.
CAAAGTACTCCGTCAGAGGACGCAAAGTTCTTTCCCACGCCTAGAATTTGTAAATTATGTCTTTCGCAGATTGTTGAAGCTCAGCAATTAAACCATTTCATTTCGTAGCCAAATTATATCTACATTTCATGCCACATGCATTATGTGAGTCCAGTAAATATCTTGAGAATCTGTTTTAAAAGTATTTATAAACACACATTTTTTTTTGTGATAAATATCTTGACAATCTGTTTTAAAAAATATTTATAAACATACATATTTTGTCGACTTATCAAAAGTTATATTTGTTGCTAAATGTTTTTTAAATCGTACAATAGCTCAAATATTAAGTTTCGATTGATCTTTTAATACAACAATTATTGAACTCTTACAATCATACACTCGATAATTACACTTCATGCCATTCATAAGAATCGAACATGTGAACCTGACTTTAATGTCAATTTTGAGATAGAACGATTGTCGTTTTTGCATGAAAATTCTCAAATTAAATATATTATCGATCATATATTGTTTTTAGAAAAACTACATATGGTTGCATGGCATAAAACTCAAATTATTTAATTTGTATTGTTGTCTAGATGTCATTCCGCTCTCTTAGTGATATAATTATTGTTTATAGTAATCTCAGTCCAAACAATTGCACTACTTGTAACTCATCATAATCCGAAACATTATTTTAACTATGTAAGATGGAACACTTTTAGTTTTATTGAAAGATATAACTTAAATATTTTATATCTTACCAATATCTAAATATTATATTTTGATCATTCCTCTTCACTGTGATTATTATTCCCAACAATTAATTTTATTATCTACTTATTAAGTTATAATATTGAGCTGCATAATTTTATACCATGAAATGCATATAGTTATTATATATTACTCGATATTTATGTATTGAGGCAATAACTAATTATTATGTTGTTAAGTATTTAAAAGTATTTTGTAAACATATATGTTTTATGTAGGAGAAGTGTTTGTCGTTTTATTAAATGCTATAGTCGGTGGAAACAATTTTTTAAGTTGTATAATAGCTAAAACGTTAAATTTTGATTGCTCTATCAATAGATCCATTATTACAATGTTTTCATGACTGGATCGGTGATTGAACTGCTCTACGTATCTTTCAAAAATGGTTCAACCGTTCGGAATTTAATTTTTTATATTATATAAAATAATATATTTAAAATTTTAAATATGTATATAAATAATATATATATGTATGTATCAAAATTTAAAATATATAAAACATATATATATATAAGAAATAATCGATTTTTTTTTATAAAAATTAAAGAAATTTTTCAAAGAAGACGAATCGATCGGACCGTTTTTAAAATCGGTTCACCGTTCAAGATCAGTCCACGGGTTCTTGATCTGTTTTGACCGCTAAAATAGCTTACATGATTAGATTGGACAGGACCCGTGACTAATTCTTGGTCGAATTGATAAGTCCGATCAGGTTATAAAAACAATGAATTATTGTACTATAACAATCCTCCACCCAATAATTTTATTCCTTGCAATATATGATAATTGAATATATGAAATTGAATTTAATACCCATTAAGTATCGAACGCTTGTCATTTTTCCAAAAAGTTATAATTGATGATAACAATGCAACTCCAATATTTTAAACCGTATATCAACAACATGACATTTACTCTAATATCAATTATAGAATCAACCACTTCTCATTTAAAAAAAATAAAAAAAAAATTACTGTGAACTTTTATTTTTCCACGATATAAGATCGTGCGGGGTTATCAACCGACCTGCATATATAATTTTTTATTAAAATTTAAATGCGCTAATCCTCGCTGTCATCGAACTACTTTTCTACGCATCTTACCTGACCCTCTAAACTATTAATCATATAAAAATAGATTAAAGTGGTTGATTTTCATTAGCATGTATGATTAACTATATTATACATATATAGATAGATGTTACAATATACACAAATATATATAAAAGAGAATATTTACAGGGAATGGACATACAAACATCAACATAATTAAATTGCAAATCACGATTCAAGTCCAAATTTATAACCAGACAAATGCAAATTGAAATTGTGTATAGAATGCCAGATTTTTTGAGTGAGGTTTATTAAAATGTTTTTAAGTGAATAACTGGACTAGACTCATTTAAATTATTATATAAATTTCAAACTCGATTTTTTTGGAAGTTGATGAAATTTCTTCTTTCGATCTATTCCAACATGTTCTTTAATATTTTACTTAATCTACTTGCTATGAATAGTACGATTTTTTTAAATTTTATCATCGCAACAAGCATCATTCTCCTATAAAAATGTACCAAGAACCTTCAATATGTCATAGCCAAGAAACATGTCATCCATCACTCCACATCCTGCCACCACCCTTTACGCCGCCAAGATTCGTGGCGGCTCCTCCACCACATTCCCCTACGCTCTTCCCTTCACCAAACAAACACAATGTTCCCCTGTCCAAAAATTCAAACAGAGGCATAAAATTTCTTGCAGATCCAAAGACATCAATGACCAAGAATTTTCATCACCTACCAAGCTTGAAAGGCGGGACGTGCTTATCGGACTAGGAGGACTGTATGGGGCTACGGCTCTCACTGCCTCTCCGCTGGCCTTTGCCGCTCCTGTCCCTGGCCCGGATATCACAAAATGTGGCCCCGCAGACCTCCCACCAGGCGCAGCCCCCACAAACTGCTGCCCCCCACTTACAGGAAAAATAATTGATTTCCAGCTCCCTCCACCGCCATCCACCTTGCGTGTCCGCCCCGCTGCTCATCTAGCCGATGAAGCTTACATAGCTAAATTCAACAAAGCTGTGGAGGCAATGAGAGCCCTCCCCGAAGATGATCCTCGCAGCTTCAAGCAGCAAGCTAACGTTCACTGTGCTTACTGCGACGGCGCGTATGATCAAGCCGGATTTCCAAATCTGGAGCTTCAAGTCCACGGCTCCTGGTTGTTCTTTCCATTCCATAGATACTACCTCTATTTCTTTGAAAGAATCTTGGGAAAAATGATCGACGATCCCACTTTTGTAATGCCATATTGGAACTGGGATGCTCCCGGAGGAATGACTATTCCTGCCATTTACACGAATCCGAATTCTGCACCATTCGACAGTTTACGGGACAAAAGTCACCAGCCACCAACTGTAGTTGATCTGAATTTTAGTGGGTCGGGTTCCCCCATCAATCCTAATCAGCAAACTTCAAGGAACCTGACGGTCATGTACAGGCAAATGGTGTCAAACGCAAAAACCCCGCAGCTTTTCTTCGGCAGCAGTTATAAAGCTGGTGATGACCCGAATCCAGGAAGTGGGTCGATCGAAAATGTCCCCCACGGCCCGGTTCATCTATGGACAGGTGATTCGACGCAACCAAATTTTGAGGACATGGGAAACTTCTACTCCGCTGGTCGGGACCCTATTTTCTTCGCTCATCATTCCAATATCGACAGGATGTGGAGTATATGGAAAACCCTGGGAGGGAGGCGCCAGGATATAAAAGACCGTGATTATCTTGATGCTTCGCTTTTGTTTTACGATGAAAATGNTGCAGATCCAAAGACATCAATGACCAAGAATTTTCATCACCTACCAAGCTTGAAAGGCGGGACGTGCTTATCGGACTAGGAGGACTGTATGGGGCTACGGCTCTCACTGCCTCTCCGCTGGCCTTTGCCGCTCCTGTCCCTGGCCCGGATATCACAAAATGTGGCCCCGCAGACCTCCCACCAGGCGCAGCCCCCACAAACTGCTGCCCCCCACTTACAGGAAAAATAATTGATTTCCAGCTCCCTCCACCGCCATCCACCTTGCGTGTCCGCCCCGCTGCTCATCTAGCCGATGAAGCTTACATAGCTAAATTCAACAAAGCTGTGGAGGCAATGAGAGCCCTCCCCGAAGATGATCCTCGCAGCTTCAAGCAGCAAGCTAACGTTCACTGTGCTTACTGCGACGGCGCGTATGATCAAGCCGGATTTCCAAATCTGGAGCTTCAAGTCCACGGCTCCTGGTTGTTCTTTCCATTCCATAGATACTACCTCTATTTCTTTGAAAGAATCTTGGGAAAAATGATCGACGATCCCACTTTTGTAATGCCATATTGGAACTGGGATGCTCCCGGAGGAATGACTATTCCTGCCATTTACACGAATCCGAATTCTGCACCATTCGACAGTTTACGGGACAAAAGTCACCAGCCACCAACTGTAGTTGATCTGAATTTTAGTGGGTCGGGTTCCCCCATCAATCCTAATCAGCAAACTTCAAGGAACCTGACGGTCATGTACAGGCAAATGGTGTCAAACGCAAAAACCCCGCAGCTTTTCTTCGGCAGCAGTTATAAAGCTGGTGATGACCCGAATCCAGGAAGTGGGTCGATCGAAAATGTCCCCCACGGCCCGGTTCATCTATGGACAGGTGATTCGACGCAACCAAATTTTGAGGACATGGGAAACTTCTACTCCGCTGGTCGGGACCCTATTTTCTTCGCTCATCATTCCAATATCGACAGGATGTGGAGTATATGGAAAACCCTGGGAGGGAGGCGCCAGGATATAAAAGACCGTGATTATCTTGATGCTTCGCTTTTGTTTTACGATGAAAATGCGCAAATGGTTCGGGTCAAGGTCCGGGACTGTTTGGATTCCACGAAACTCGGGTACGTTTATCAGGACGTGGAGATTCCATGGCTGGAATCTCGGCCAAAACCTAAGGTCTCTTCTGTTTTAAGGAAACTGAAGAAACTCGTCAAAGCAAAGGCCGCAGATGTGCCAGGCCCGAAAGAAGTATTACCCGCAAAACTTGACAAAGTTTTGAAAGTCCTGGTGAAAAGGCCGAAGAAAAGAAGAAGCAGAAAAGACAAGGATGAGCAGGAAGAGATTCTGGTCATAAAAGGGATCGAATTGGACAGAGATGTTTATGCCAAATTCGATGTTTACATCAATGATGAAGACGACGTGGTGACCACGCCTGAAAATACGGAATTCGCGGGGAGTTTTGTGAATGTACCGCATAAACATAAGGAGTCGAAGAAGATTAAGACACAATTAAAGTTGTCAATCACCGATATCTTGGAGGATTTGGATGCGGAGGATGATGAACATGTTTTGGTGACTTTGGTTCCGACGAGTTCCGGTGAATCTGTGACCATTCACAGCATGAAGATCGAATTCGATTGATGATTCGAGCTCTTTTTCAACGATTTGATCATATCATTGGTCGCTCCCGATTTATTTCGAGTGTTTGTTCTTCATTTAATCTTTCCCAAAAAAAAAAGATATTTAGACTTTAAATAATTATTCAGTGCTAATTGATGAATTGAATAAAAACACATGTTATGTGTACATGTCGGAGACACGTAAATTCATCCTAGGTATGTATTTCTCCAAAGAATAATAATTCAACTCGTGTCAGTCTACACCTTTCTTTTTATTTCATATATTTATTTATATTCTCCATGTGGGTCTAATACATTAATATTTCTTTAAAGCAGCTTGTACAGATCCCATGTTGGGTCAGCTAAAAAGACGAGGAACGTTATTTTCCGATGTTCAATAATTAAAGTGATATTGCAAATATCACATTGCCAATACTTATCCACTTCGGTTTTCAACACGTATGATCGCTCCATTCCAAATACAAAAGCCACATATTTTTTTAATATCTCAAATGTATAGTCTATTTTTTATATTATTTTACCTATTAACTTCTATCATTAAATACACTAACTACTTTGAACAAAAAAATATAATTAATTTAAAGCATTCATCACATGATAATAAACTTTAAAATTTCTTTCTAACAATTACTTTTTTAATAACTTTCTTAAAATTTATTAATTTAAAATTTTTAGCACTGAATAATTATGAAATAAGTGGCATGAAAACGTATTATGCTCACTGACCATTAACTATTTCTTAGTCTCGATTTCTTCATTATGGGTCTCACCACTTAGAATAATAATATATAGAGGACCAATATCAATTTATCTATAGAACATAATATAATTCAGTGCATATATTTTTATATTTTTTTCATATACCTGTTATAATATTTGATTCATGTTATACATGTGATATTTATGTATTTCTATTTTAAAAGTGTGAGGCCCATTTATTCTAATGACAATTAATGATCAAACAATAATGGTTTGATTTAGATTTACAGCGGAAATGGTTTAAAATAATTTAAAACGGACCTCAGGGCCTAGAAAAATTTCGACATGACCTCCCTGTAAATAGGACATCTCGAAAAACTCAAGCAGCAATTTATATCAAAATATACTCCAACTAGAGTCATTAAAACAAAACCAAAGTCAACAACCTGAAGTCGCACTGGCCAGGACTAAACAGAATTTAAAATTTAGCAAATACTCACCAGATCATACGAACCACAGAATCGACTCAGAACATCAAGAAAACAACCAAATATCACTACAAATACACGAGACATCTCCCCGGCAAATAAACTACAATACAAGATTAAAACAAACCCCAGACATACATATAGACTAACTGGGAGACTCCACTGAACAGAACCAAGCAATCCAACCTCAATCCCGAGCTCCACTGGCGGAACCTCGGCCTGATGCTCCAAAACGACTCGAGAGATCTACCATGGTGCCCAATAGCAACCACAGCAGCCCCCCAGAAAACAACTGAGGTTAGGATTCTGGTATGAAACAGTTCAACAATAACAACAATAATCATATAATAAAATGTAATATGCAATTCATGAAAGGCTCAACGAATAATCGGGATAACATGAGCCAACAAACGGTACGATGACAACTGGGATAATGCTCGAGCAACAACACAAGGGAGCTACAACGTCATGCAGCTAAACCGTCCTGCCAAGTATGCGAGGTATGCCAAACTGTACTGAATAGCACCCCTGACTCGGTCTCCATACAGCTGATACGATATAACATGATGGCACAACAGAACGAACCAGATGACACAATCCCAGCGCTCACCTCAAAAGGCTGCACTAACCACGTGATTGTTCAATCACATCTACGGTCTCATGTGTATAGGCTTATCAGCCACACCATGATCCCGAGATAAACAACAGTGCCAGATAACAACGGATATCAACAATGGGCTAACAAGAACGATAGGGCTCAACATGAATGTCATAATTGTATGCTCTATGCTAAATGCCAATAATATGTCATAATAATAAACATGGATCACAACGAAGGCATTTAACAATTTACAATAGTCAACAAGTCATAAACACGATCCATGTAACACAGAATGACAATTAAACATAATTTATATTTTACCGTCGTATGTTACCGAATTGTAACATACCTATACCAACTTGACAATCCAATATCAACTTCACTTCAAGACTCTTGGCCTAAACAAAACCACAATAAGCCGATTATGAAAACTACATTCCACACCAATGTCTGATTTGGCACAAAAGAGCATAAAATTCATAACTCTCTCAATATTAACTCAAATCAATATCCGCCAATTGGAAATGAAAGATAATCTCAATTATCTAAGTTTATTTAGTTGAAACCATCTTCAGAATCTCAGTATATTATTCTCAGAATTTTCAAGAACACACTGCTACTTCCGAATTCGCGGACAGAATCTCATACACTGAGCAGTTCCAGAAAAACAAGCATAACTTGCTCAATTCTTAATGGAATTTAACAAATCTTATATCATTACGAAGAATACACATAGCTCTACAACTATTATTTGAATCACAAGTCCAGAATCCGAGCGCATAATTGACAAAAACTCAAATTACAGTAGGTGTCTTGCACAGCACAGTTGCAGAATTTGATTTTGGCACATTTGGTAGAAAAATCATAACAAATCTGTTTCTTATCGTAATTTGATGATTCTAGCGGCTATAAACAGAAAACTTAAACCACTACAAAGTTTATTTAGGTCATTTATACAAATTCAAACTACAAAAATCGCAGTAACTCAAAAACTGAAAAAATTTGCGCAGAACAGAGCACCGGAACAACAACTTTGATCTACCCGTATCCTTGCTCAAAATTCGCGATTTCTGTCTTGAATCAAAGCCTAGGATATTAGGAAGACACCCCTTCAGACCGATCGAGATTTCGACGCCGGACGGAGAAGATATCGTGATTTTTCCGTAGCCGCTACACAAGTGACGGGAATGGAGTTCTTCTTTCTTCTTTTTCCTTTTCTCTCGATTCTTCATTCTCTTATTTGGTAAGTTGTGTGTATGTATATGTGTGTGTGTGTGTGTGTGTGTGTATATATATATTGTGTATTTGGTTACTAAAATAGTAACTCAAGCCCATTTATCCCGGTCTGTATTTATTTTGCTCTCCTGTGTTATTCAAACTCTATATGTATTTTATATCGTTAAATTCTCCGATATTCTAAAATACATATTTTTAACACACTTCTTGAATTTATTTGGCATAAATAAATATTTTAATTTACAACTCAATAATTATTCTAATTATGCCATATTACCGGATAATTAATTACATGAACTTACAAAAAGTGTTTAAAGAACCAGGAGGATTATCACCTGCTTATTGAGTGGATTACCCATTAAGAATCAGAACGAATTAGAGGAGCAAGAATTGGTTGAGTTTTGGGGGTGATATATCTACTATGGAAGGAATGAATAGAGAAATGTTGTTAGTTTGCAATTCCAATGTTGTAATAAACTCACACTTGTGTTTTAGCATATATTTTGTAGTTTATGTTGAAGAAGTAGTTTTATTGTAAAGACGATATTATCATTTTTTAATAAAATGGGTAGACTGGTTTTATAATTCAGCACTACAAAGATTTGTTATTTTCTAATGAATAATTCGATAATCAGGTCGATGTCATTGGCACGGGTATCAGAGAGTGACAATTATTATATGACATAAGTGAGACGCCAATTAATATATATTTTAAATAAATGAGAAAATTGCATTTAATCTTTATGTGTTGTCAAATTTCAGTTCTATTATCGTAGTTTTCTAAATTTGATAATTTTAATCTTTTTTTTATACCATGAGTGTTGACGTGACACTATATACACTAGCATTATCTCGACACAACATAAAGGTCACGTCATACTAAAATTGAAAAAAAAAAAAAACAACAACAACAACAAAAACGATAAATAGACAAAATGACATGACTGAAATTTCCTTAAATAACTCTTCTTCATGTAAGATTAACTCGAGTACACACACTACGATTTGGATTCTTTCAGAGCTATGGACACACCGACCAACCGAGTATAATCAATGCTAGCATAGTGACACACACGTTACTAAATCTTTAGAAATTAGTTGAGAGAAATGTAGAAAAAGAACGGTGAGATTTGTTAAAATTAATAATTACATAAAATAAAATATCTATTTTAATGAGATAAAATTGGAAATATTTTTTTTACGATAAGTCATACTAATATAGTTACTCTAATGATCTTAAACTTTATAATATAATATATATAATATTTTTAACAGAAAATAGAAAAAAAATCAAATTTTGTAATAATATTTCATCAAAGGTTTGCATAGTTTTTAAATTTTTTAGTGTCGTATATCTACTGAACCTTCAATGGATATATAAATTTATATTAAAGATGAACAACCAGCCGTTGTTCTCACCTATATCATCGGGTCGTTGAAGCAGCCAGATGTGACATTTATTATCCGAGTACATTTCTTTTTCTATTATTAGAATATATTATACTGTAGACATATTCCAAACTCCTTCAACTTCTTCTTTTTATTTTTGGAATTAATAATGGACTCACTTTCGACAATCTAATACCGACGACAGTCCTTTATTCTTCAAAAAACCGACAGTTCTTTTCAATTTATCAGATTATTTTCGTTAATAATTTAAATTTTGACCATTTTGTATTTGAAAAAAACTCTCAGAGACCGTCTCATGATTACAATTTTTGGAAAAATCTTATATTTGACTCGACACAAGAAAAAACATTATTTTTTACACCAAAATATTATTTTTCGATCTATATTTGGGTAAGATATATATGTCTCGCAAATATAATCTTATATCTGACTCGACACAAGAAAAAACATTATTTTTTACATCAAAATATTATTTTTCGATCTATATTTGGGTCAGATATATATGTCTCGCAAATATAATATATACATAAGATCATTTCACAAAGACACGTTCTTTTCTATCTCACTCAATCAATTAACTCCAATATGATATACAAAGAGCTCGTAGACAGGGACGGAGTTAGACTTTTTATCAAGCAAGGGAGATTTTTTTTTCAAATTAAATAATTATTATATATATTTCATGGATTCAAAAAGGGGGAAACAGAAAAAAATAAAAAAAATAGTATAATAATAAATCAATTACTATAATGTAATGAACGTTAGTCAGTGAACTGAAACTAATACAAATCAAATCAAGAATAATAAATAAATACTAATGAGATTGAAATAAAATAAAATAATTAGTACACAATAAATGAGCAATACTTTATTTTGCAAGAATATTATATTGGGTTAATTAATGATCGATTACCAGAAACATGAACAAATTTATAAATTCTGGAGTGAGATTTAGAATTTTTAGTTCTAATTTAATATTTGAGATTTAAAAAGAATCCAACGAAAGTTTAAAATCATATTTTTTTTAGTTTTATCAATTACTTTTCATTTTCACATTAAAATTTTATATTTATAATTTTTTTAAAAAGATATTCATGCACCAACCGATAAAAAAAAAAAAAGAAGAAGGAAGCTACCTGGTAACCCATGATTTTCTATTTATTAGAGGGAAAATTTATTTTTGGTTCTGTATGCTTTCACGGACGACAATAGTATGACAAAATCGTGCAGACAACTTCACTTATCTTGCTTGAAAGTGTTTCACGTGTTTTTCAACTCGGCCAACTAATTTGATAGCGAGACTGCACTTGTTAACGACATCAAGAACCATTTACCTACCCATTCGGTCCTTTCCTGAACCAGAAACAAAGCTGGAGCCCAAATCCGAACCAAAAACAGACCTTTGCGGAAAAATTACAATTTTAGTACTGGAAGTTGTTTTGTTTTGGACATTAATATTATAACACGTCAAAATTTGGTTTTCATTCATTAATGATTTTTTTTTGGATTTGGTCATTTTCTCTTCGGAAGCCGTTAAAACCAATGCATATTGCTTATTAATAGTGATCTCTCCTATATAGCTTATATGGTGAGAATAAAATCTATGTTATACATATTAAGATTCATCTAAGTAGAAATAAAGCATGCTGATGTTGTTCAAAATATATCGAATGGAATTGGACAGATAGCTATGTGTAAAACCAGCAAATTAGTATAGTGAATCAAAATAGTAGTACAATGTTTAAATAAATCAAACCGATGTCTGTAGCGTGTACAGTTTCCTTAAAACAGATTCGTCCCCTCCAATATGTGCTTTGAGGATCGTCTTGGACATCTGTTTCTCAGGATACAACGGAACAACCAGCAGTGACTTAACACGAGGCACTACTACGGAGAACTGAAAACATACCTTTACTTTATAACCGAGATTTAACGGAGGTCAAATGGAAAGATGACAATATGAAATGCAAGAGAGTGTNTGGACAGATAGCTATGTGTAAAACCAGCAAATTAGTATAGTGAATCAAAATAGTAGTACAATGTTTAAATAAATCAAACCGATGTCTGTAGCGTGTACAGTTTCCTTAAAACAGATTCGTCCCCTCCAATATGTGCTTTGAGGATCGTCTTGGACATCTGTTTCTCAGGATACAACGGAACAACCAGCAGTGACTTAACACGAGGTACTACTACGGCGAACTGAAAACGTACCTTTACTTTATAACCGAGATTTAATGGAGGTCAAATGGAAAGATGACAATATGAAATGCAAGAGAGTGTTTGAAAGATATAAAATTTTCATGCATATGAAATGAGGAAATGAACCCACTATTTATAAGCCCCAAAATGCACACCAAGAGTCATGCAAGATTAATTAACTCAATTAATCCTATTAACTCAAGAATATGAAGAGCCAAAACTCTTCAATTAACTCAAAAATGTGGAAAGTTAAAAGGCACTTCCACAATAATGAGCCACAACTAACTCAAAAATGTGGAGAGCCAAAAAACACTCTCACATTCATGAGACATAATTTTTATTCAAATTCTAAGTTTGATTCAAATTTCCAACTACTAATGCCTAATATTTAAAAAAATGAGACAAAATGCTCAATGTTTTCCTTTATATTTGTTTATGTATATTTTAATATAAGTGATACAGGTTATTCTAGCCACAAGAAGAACATAATACCCTAATTTGCAATACTCGATAGATTTATTAGCTTCGAGCGAAAAAAATGACTCAAAAAATCAAAGTTATTTGATAAAAAAATCACAAGACTAAAATTACAAAAAGCTAAATTCTAGAAGAATTGAATGAAGAGACAGAAACTAGACAATATGGTATTGATATATTATATTATTCTAATTAACTTAAATCTTAAATTTTAACGTATCATAATTTCTTCTGAGGAATCAATCAACACAGAAGAGATAAGTAGCTTATGTTTGTCTTGGCCGCTAACGTAATATGAGATCAACATAGTTTATATATAGTAGTAGCTAACGTGTGAGCATAATAGTTGAATATATTTTATGTATATATAAAATAAAATTTTTTTATCATAATTTTTACTGTATATAATTAATTTAATTTGAAATGAAAGGAAAATAATAGAAATATTTATAAATATGTTAGGAGAAAATGACATTTTTGGTCTTAAAATTTACATTTTTTTCACTTTTGGTCATGTTAACAATGAATTTATATTTTTAGTAATATAACTTGTATTTTATTCAATTTTGGTCATTTCTTAACCGGAGTCTAGCCCGTCGGCTGAGAATTACATATGTGTTGGTCGCGGATTGTTTTGGAAGGTCACATCTAAAAAAATATTACAAATATGAAAGTTTTCTTCAAACAATCACATCAATATCCACGTCCGTCACATGAGCAATTTTATGCAGGCACGATGGATTCCGATAAAAAAGGACCAAACATAAATTTAAAAAAAAAACATACAAGTTGAATGATTAAAAATTCAAATTCACCGTTAACATGTTCAAAAATAGAAAAAATGAAAATTACATTACCGAAAATGTAATTATTCTATGTTAAGCATAAAATAATTTATATAAAATGAAATATTAGAGAGAAAAAAATTAGAGGGAGTAAAAGTGGGTTGAAATTGAAATTTATAGGGAAATTTAATTTATTGAAGACTTAACATATCAATAAGTGATTTAACTTTAATATGTGGTTTGTAAAGATAAAAAAATAGGTCACATTAGAGTACATGTTTCCCATAACATAAAGAAGTGTCGTTGTACACTTTTTACGTGCTTATATAGTTGTATTTTTGTGGATAAATATTTGATAGTCTTTTGAACATATCAATTAATAAAACAATGGCCCAAGAAATTGTAAAAAAGTGGGCTAAAAAATTATTATAACCAATCTATTACCAAATCCAAATGTTTTGTTACAACTCAGAAGTGAATATAACATCGGAACGAAATCTACAAATAAGAATAAGTTAAATAATAATAACTACAGTTTTTTTTTAAAAAACATTAACAAAAATTTCTTGAAACAACAAAAAAATCGTGGAATAATGTAAGACCAACTTCTACTAGCCCCAAATTTCTGTTTATTCCTAGTATTAGACTTCATTCTTGCTCGAGCGAGTGACATAGAGATCACTCCACAATCCACATGCGGAGAGAAAAATAATGTCATCCAACTTTAAAAATATTTTTAATGTAATAACAAAATATTTCGTGTACAAAGAGTAATATAAACAATAAACAGATATTTTCGTGTGTGAGGAAGATGGTGGGTATCGCACAGAATAGTTTTTAAAAATTCTGAAATCCAACTACTATATAAATACAAATCTGCGACATCATCTCTACTGCAGTAACATACAACGAAGTTATCAACGCTGACATCAACATGAGACATGTTTTAATGATGTAATGAATATGTTTGGAGGAACGTTAATAAGTTATAATATCATTCTTTGTGGGTTATTTCTTTTAAAATAATAATATATAATTTCTTTATATATATAATACAGTACAGTTAGTATTACATTGTCTATCAATCATACTGAGTTTCACAGACATACATTCCGGTATATTAATGGATGTAATGTCGGTATAATTCTTTGGTGGGCAGCTTGAATTCCTTCATCTGTGGGAAGGTAGGGATTCCCCATAAAGAAATGACGAAAAGAAGGCAAGGGACTCGCTAGGTTTGAATATGGGCACTGCATGGCCTGCTCCTCTGAATGTTGCAAATGTTAGCCCATAATACTCTTGAATCCACCCACCAACCTGCACCAACTTCAATTTGTTTGATTCAAATCTATACTAAATTACTTTGAAGATCATGAAAATCAAACTGTTTAATTTCAGCCAGGTCATGTCAATCGAGAAAGCGGGCTAGCTAGCTTCGAGCCACCCTGTTTGGCGCTAAGTCGATCCACTCTAAGTCTATGACTATGAGTTGAAACTTGAAAATTTTGATAACCTAAAAGTGTCTTGTCTGGCATGTTTGCTCCAAGCATTCTCTTTATTTATTCAGGTTGGGTCTTTATCTTAAGTGGGCACAAAAATAATCAAATTGATCTCTCTTTCTTGTATATTTTCTATATAATTTTTGCTTCATCTTTTCACAGAAAGTTGAACAGAGTTTGCAAGCCAGGCCCTGATGTCATGGATAACCAGGTTAAGATGAAACGGAGTTTAACCTGTTTCTGATGGTACCAAGGCCTCCACTGATTCTTGATCGGAAGACCCAACATGCTTAAACTGTACCTCGTCGACAGAACAGGAACTCTGCCATCAGTATCTCCACTGCCATCAAAGTTCAATGTAAACTAAGGCATGTATAAAAGCATGCGGCCATTTATAAGTTCTAGCAGCGTTCACCTGTACACCCATATTCTGAGTCCGGCGGCTATAAGCTTCCTATATATGGGGAGAACGGATCCTTTTGAATCCGACCAATTGCCAAAAACTGTCATACTGCATAAAATATAGTATTCAGGAAAAAAATAATGTATCCATCGACATGAACTGCAAATTCAAAGCAGAGAAGTTCGAATTTGAATTACTTGCAGATGCTCCAGTTCTTGAGGTTACTTCCGTCGTAAACATGGAGAGCTCTCTGAACTTCAGGACGATTGTAGTATGATTTCGCGTAGTCATCCAGGCAAGGGTCGTAACCACCCATCACCCTTGGCATCTAATCAGAAAAGGGGTAAGTTTTTTTATGTAAAAACGAGGAACGAATTTAATCGTTCCACGATTATCTTAGATGAATTTTTACCATCTTCAGTGAGCTCCTGGCTGTGACTAGAGGTGATTTGTTGCCGATGCAGACTGATGTGTAAAGGCTATAGATATCTATGGCTCTATATTGGTTAAGCAATTCGTCCACGGCATCAGCACATTCTGTGTCATTCCACGGGTTATCGCTGTAAAAGTTGCAAGATTTCACAATCGTTTTGTGTGTTTCATCGGAGATAACGGCATGGCTCCAGGCATAATCCACCATGCCTTTCCAGTCCTCGGCATCAGAAGTTTCCGGATTACCTAGCTATGATGATGGTAATAGTTACTTCTTCTCGAAAAAATTCTTGGTTTTATTGAAAGAGTTGCCAACAATAATTAGTTGCTTGCATAAGCTTGAGGGAGGAGTAAATTACCAGTATGCCTCTAAGATCTATGAATGAGGAGCGATCTATTTTATTTTTGTCATGAATGAGTTCAGCCAATTCGGGGATGTATTTCCCTAGTTAAACATGACAAGGATATATTAGCAAGTGAAACTGTACAAAGAACACCGGTGAAAGGGTGAAAAATATACCTGCGTAGCTCTCTCCAGCAATATAAAATATTTGGTTTCGATATGAGGGAAACTTGACGAACCACTTGTGCAGGAAAGCATAAGCATCATTTGCTGGTAAAAGGGTATGCATAGAAGTCACGTGATATTTTAATGAAACCCATGGTACAAGATTAGTGTTAGGTGATCGATGGATGAGTTACCTGTAAAGTCATCTCCAAGATTATCATAATCGCCACTTGTGTTCGAGTACGAAAACCCGACACCAATTGGAGATTCTAGGAACAATAAGTTTGCTTCTGTAGCATCAAAAAGGATATCATATTTCAAATTCCCTTCATTTACTTCTTATGTTTCACAAGGCATCTGGTATAACTCAAAATCAAACCTGTGTTCCATGCAAAAGAGTTTAATTTTAAGCCACTTCCATCTGCATTGACTAGGAAAGGTCCTATCTCTTGTGTTGCACCATAGCCTACCGAAGAACAACCAGGACCTAGAAGACAGAGTAGCTTGTCGCCTTACAGGAATACAGGAAACAAAGCACCAAATAAATTAAGCAGGTCCTATAAAAATGGTGCATGGGGTTGAGTCGGAAAATAGAAAGTTATGTTCACACTTCACCAAAAGTGTAAAAGTACTCAATGCTGTTTGACAGCGAAATTGTATAAAGAATAAAAGAATTAAGAGCCACCCAGAACTGCTAAAAAGATGTAGAACTAAATATTCGACACTTTCGGAACAGGTAACCACGCTGTTCAAATCTTGTAAGCTATGCAGAAATCCAGATATAGCATTTTGAATCTTGTAACCTATGCAGAAATCCAGATATCGCATTTTGAATGTCTTGGTGAACAGGACGGCAAGAGAAAAGGTTGCCCCCATCAAATAAGAACAACCAACTGAAAACAATAATAACAATAACTTGTCAGGATAGTATGCATACACAACCTTTTATCAGTCTTACCTCCGTTAAGCCAGAGGACTAAAGGTTTTTCGTTAGAAAGGGCCACGGCCTCATAAAACCAATAGAAGAGAGCTCTTCCATTGGTTTCATTAACTGTGACATAACCGGCATAATGTCGAAAGTTTACACTAGGTTGCCCCAGAAGTGTCGTCACACGATCCTGATCAACGGCCTCAAGATTGGGTTTTGTTTCATTATACCAGTGCCAATGTCTACAATCTGCAAATTGTTCAAGAGAAACCATAAGCAGTAAAAGGGAAAACACTTGTATTAGTACAAGACTCATTGAAATTCCGAATACGGTTGCTGAAGTTGAAAATATGCTAAGACCAACATCTCTATTTATACTTGTGGAAAGCTAAATTTTGTATGAATTTTAGATTTGTCTTTTGGCCACGAGGATGTGGAAAATTGGCGTTTATTTTGGTGGATGTTCGGCCACTGCATGGCATGTTGTAAAAGTTGAGAATATTGTAGAGATAAGATAAACAAGCGTGATTCAGAACGGAGCATTGATTTTCTATGCGGGTTGTTGGATCAAAGCCACGTGGGAATATTTATAAATTAGAGTAACATATTTTCAAGATTGTTATCAAATTGTATGGCATTTTATGGATCTCGTCCTCTTACACGGTCTATCATATGCATAATCTGTCTTAACATACATGATCTTACCATAGTCTCATTACAGCCTCTTTTAAGTTTTAATAATAATACACATAACCTCATCTTAATTTGGGTCCATTGTCGCCAAAGTAATAGTAGGTCGCATCATTTGGTTACTTTCCAACGTGTTGAAATGATAAAGAATCAAAAGAAAGGTTTCATGTCATTGGACCGTGACATCACCATTCAAATCCAAGGTGCTGACTTTGGCGTGACATCGATCGACTTACGCTGAGATTTGAATCCAGGAATCACTTTTTTTGCATCATCTCTCACTTTACCACATTGACTTGTGTGTTACCAGAATTCGATGGTATGAAAATTGTAATGTTATTTTTTGTGTTAAAAACTATTTTGTGTGATTATATCATCGATTATAATGGGGTGTGTGTTTGTATATATATATATATAGTTTTGATATCCTGCCCACCTACCGTGCACACATATGTAAGCACCGATGAGGTGTCACTCACCCATTGGATGTGATAAGAGTGTTTTTCTTATTCATTAGATTTTCCTCTATTTCTTGATTTTCTTCTTGATTTATACTCTAGAGATCAGATTACCGTGAATGAGTAGCGTGCTCCATCTACTAATCACTTGATTTTCAGAATATGTTCTATGCTAAAAGGGATCCTCTGAAAATCAGTTAACGAGAGACATCTCATCCTCGAAAAAAATCCACTCTCGGGGTGTTGTGTGGAGAAATTGGGACCAACCCTTGCATGAGATAACGTGTTAATGACATCGACTACCCCAGCATCAACGAGCACATATTCCACTATGGTGGTGGCTACTAAGAAGTTGACCTACTCTTTCGAAATCATCATCCAATGGAAGAACATAAAAGAAAAGAAAAGAAAAGACAAGATTCGTAGCGAACCTAACGTGTTGTGGCCACGACTTGCTAGGACAAACTTTCCAGATAAATGGTAATTCTCTTTAAATTTTAGATTTTTGGTAATCGAAAATGTATTTTTATATTTATTATATAAATATATATATACTTTTGATGTTGTAGTTTCGTGTTTCCAAGTCTCTCTCTCAGCTCCACCACTGGGGTACAGTATCTGTATAGGAATAATGACAAAAGGTGTGTTATGGCTTATGGCGTGTAAAAGGCAACTAGTTTGTGAGACATGACATGGAATCCAACTTTAATATAGTTGAGAAATGAGAAGGAAATCATGTATAAGATAAAGATAAATCCAAAGATAAGAGTGGTTATTTGCTCAGAACACAATACAGAACCAGAAATCTGACCGTGACTAATACCGTCTTAGTCCAATTAGGATCATATTGATATTCAACGGTACTGGATAACGTGAAACTGTTCAATGTCAAAAAGAAATTAGCCCTCCAACATATTATGTTCGTACAAGGTTTGTATGTAGAAATGAAAACATTACGTTCATACAGAATTTATGCTCTAAATACGTGTACGATGACACAATCGGGAACATATTAGCTAGGGAAAGCAAGTGCACCTCAAGTATAGCTCAGTACTCTCCCCTAGTGAAATCTAAAACTAGTTGGGAGAAAAGAAAAAACCAACACTGCCTCGTTCTCTAACAAAGATTTGAAGGGCAAACACAGGGACCCCTAATAGGGGAAGTCTCAAATAAGCCTGTCCAATTATCAACTTTGGAACAGCTCACATTCAACTAATTCGTAGTTCTAAGACGAGTATCTATGTTTTCCACAATGGACAAGCATGAGGGTGTAAAAAAGTCAGGTAGAATTACTAATGAAAACATTTTCTCCAAGAAGGTTCGATAGAGATACACAGCGAATACGCGTCAGCATCTCTTGTAGAAATATGAATCTATAAGAAGAATAATTCAATCGCTCACTTTTTGTTGTAAATTGTTTAACGTTCTTTGCACTATCATATATTTTATTCAACATAATTAAATAATCAACCGATACCCAAAATTGGAAGAAAAAATTATACCTGCTCCACTGACCTATCCGAAACCCTTAGAAATTCTTGTTCGTATTTACCTTCATCGATGTGCTAAAGGATTCTCAGGATTTGACTGACAGCCCTAAGCTATCATTTCATAGTTCTGATATGAAGAATTTATGGGTGCAAGATAGAGGATACCACCCATCCAGGACCATCTCTTTCATTGAAAATTTCTAATCAAACTTCCACCAATGGTGGATGAAACCAAGATAATCTATTCCCACTCAATAAAAGCATATTGGAACCATGTGAATAAACCCTTTTAGGCAGCAAACTTTTGTCACCTCTTTTTTATAATCCTCACATTTTAAAACAAAAATTTATATCAGTTTTCTTATCAATCGACTAAAAGATAAGATCATTTTCGCTGAATTTAAGCTCTTAGTCAAAAAGTGCGAAGCATTGTTCACTTGAGTTGATTGATAAGAAACCTGCATTACAGATCAACAGTATAATTTGATGTGGTAACACCACACAAACAAATGATAGTACCAAAAAGCTCAAAGTCACTCCATATGTTTGGATCAACATATTAATTTACTTTTGACAATGCACGGCCACAGATGTATCTTGATGCAGTGTCAATACAACATAATTTTTAAAGAAAAAGAATAATATGTTGCCAATAAAAAACTCAGAACTCGTGCAAAAAAGGTAAGAAAGTCGAGCCTAAATGCGTTATAGAGATCTGTACACAAAATCGAATAGCACGTTTTTTGTCCCTACATTTATCTGCTGCTGTGTTACAGAAGTCAAAAGACCAAATTTAAGAATAAAAAAGAAATCTCTGGCCAATAATCAGGGAAAAAATATACGGTATAAATCAAACCAGACAAACTGCTTAGAAATTATCTTCATAAAGACAAGAACTGTCAGGTGAGGGTCAGAGGAACATATACAATATAATCAAAAGAATTTCTAGTGTTACCTCAAGGTTTCTATCTTTCGCAACGTTGAGTCTCTAATGCTATACAGAAAGTGAGAAGAAAGAATAACTTTATCTAAAAATGGATCGGGTGATTCTTCATGGAGAACCATAATGCTGTATGCTAAAGCTTTTTACTAATTCCTGTTAATCCTAAAGATTTGCCTTGTAAAAGAATCAGCTGCCACTGATAGCTTTGGAAGAATATGAAAAGAATAACCACTGATATCATAGAAAACAATTAATTAACCCGAAAGAGATACTTCAAATCTTCCACGGTAAGCCGTGTTTGTCTGCCACCGGTCTCATCCTCTCCGAACGCTGCTGCAACCATTTCTCTCTTCCTTTGCTGAACAAGGAGAAACATAATGAAACCAAAGAAATACAAAATACGTTAAATGCATGCTTTGAATTTATTTCTTAAAGCTTAAAATGACTTTCTTCCCTTGCATTCTACCCATTTTGGTTGGGGAGGAAGAATACATGGGATCGAAAATAAAATTCAGTAAAAGCAAAGGTACCTGCAGGGCCAAAATGCGATCTTCTACGGTATCCTTCACAGTCAGCCGAAAAACTGACACGGGACGCGTCTGTCCAATACGGTGAGCTCTGTCAATAGCCTGATCTTCAGTTGTTGGGTTCCACCACAGATCAAGGAGGAGAACACGACATGCGGCCACCATGTTTAATCCAAGACTTGCAGCTTTCAGAGACATGATCATAACAGAAACCTGGTAGAAAGCTTCCATACTTCATTTTTTAAGACAAGAAGTGTTGATATTTTTTAATAAAAGCTAGAGGTCAGACAAACCTCTGGAAGAGAATTAAAATCTTTCACAGCTCTGTCTCTGGCAACAACTGGCATTGTTCCATCAAGTCTACGATACTGAATGGAAGACTTCTTCAAACAAGCTTCAAGCAAGTCCAGCATCCTAGTCCACTGGGAGAACACAATTGCTTTCTCTCCTACAAACTTTGCCAAGTTTGAATTTCTATTTATGTCTGAATTTTGGTTATCTTCTCCTGAATCACGAGCATGTAACTTTTCTGAACAACCACCTTGTTCCAAGGGATCCGAGGAAAGTATTCTTGAGGGACACCCAGAGGGTTTAGACAAAGACGACAACAGCTCAAGGGCAGCCTTGATTTTGGAAGAACCCTCTGGACGACTAAGAGAACAAGGCTCGTTAACCTCAGCAAGTACAGAATCAGAACACGTGGGAGTATTTTCCATATTGAGCTGATCAGATAGTGAAATGCGCAGAGAGGTTATTGAGAATATATTGGATAAGGAAAGATGGGTTTTGCAATTCTTGGACACACACTGAGCGTCATCACCTATTATATGCTGGCAAATGCACTGATTGCAATAAACATGTCCACAAACAGTTACAACAGCATCATCAGGTGGGTCCTAAAACGTAAAAGCAGTTAAATAGCTTGTAAGGCATTGTTTAACAAACATAGACAAATGTAGTTCCATGGTTTTGTGGAATAATATTGACAAATTTACATCAGCGGCGCAGCTGGAGTTAAAGTTGAAGCGTTCACCATGGCATATTTACCGAACATCCACATGTTTAACATATGCAAATTGTATAGTTACACACCAGTTGTCCCAGTCAAAATGAAAAATATGTCAACAGCGCAGAATAGTGAGTATTTCTGTGTACCCTCAATGTGTGTAATTTTTTCATTTGATACATCAGGGTATCCTTGGAATTAATTCACAGCATTCACAAGGAAATTAGCATTCAGGTATATATCAGCAATTCTACAGAAACTGATAACAAATTTGAATCATCTATGGGAGCACAAATAGTAATTACAAAGAAGTAAAAACTTACGCACCAAAATGCTTTTACCCATCAAACAGATGAAACACAAATGACATGCATAACCATAAGCACATTTAAAACAAGTTCATAAGCATATATGAAACAAAATTTTCTTTTGGCATGTTTTTTACGTTTTGTTGGTGTTTCTTATATCCACTTTAGAATTACGTGATCACAAATGGTGATGAGGACAAAAAAATATCTTCAATGAGAACATTAACACCAAGATGAGAAACTCAAAAGCCAATTAAAAAATTGACATAATACACAGAAAAAAACATTAATTAATATAATGATTGAAAACACTAAATAAGTGTCAGCAATCATGAGATAGTCCATAAATAACTACTTACTTTGCAAATCCCACATATAGCTAAAGACGCTTCCAAACAATTGAGAAGAAAAATCTGTTTCTCCCGAGGAAGTTTCTTAGCCACCTCAATGGATGAATTCATTTTTGAATTAGAATCGAATCCCTTAACAAGAAGAGGATGATCACAAGCTTGTCGAAGTCGCAGAAGCATTAACAATATGTTCACATAATTTTGTTTCACAGTTCCTGCTGCCGCATATGCCTGTCAAGATATATATATATATATAAAACCCTGAGACCAGAAGAGCGATGAAAGATATAATGATATCAAGAGTGAACAAAAGAAACCATACAGCAAACTGAGCACGCGACTCTGCCTCAAGCCTGCAGTAAAAATCCCGCTCCTCGTGGGAAAAATCAACTTTTTTCATCTCTATTTTTTTGGGTGGGAGATCGATGATGGGTTCTCCATCAAGAAGAGTACCTATATCACCAAACCACGATGATATTATTAAATCTCCTGACTTCTTTTAGTTTATAATGTCGTCGTGAGTGGTGACAAGCGCAAAATAAAATGCGGAGGGAACATAGAAAGCTCAACAAAGTGAACGAACTTCAAATTTATGATGGACAAAGCAATTTATTGACCAGAGCAGAATCATATTTTCTAGAGTTCAAAAAACCAGAATAGATTACTTAATTCATGCTAGTTATGTGCATGTCTCCACGCCACAAAACAGTTCTAACAACTTCACAAACACATGTAGCCAATGGATAGGCCACCATGGTCATGTTAATATTCCCCTGAAGACTGAGTGAGATATACAAAATCACGGACTCCAAAAATTTGCTCCTTGATTAAATCCAAATTTCAACACCGCAATTATTTTATGATCCTTGAAGGCCAACAAGTAACTGAAACCTCCCAACACATTTAAAGAGACATCACCCAACTTTCATAGGGAACAGCTATACTTGCTGCTAACATTTACAATAGGGTTAACATGACATCAAAGTGGTGGTTCAATTGCGAGCTACTAAAAGGTAATGACATCTGTATAACTACAGGTGGTGATTAAAAACTAAAGTTGAGCAACAGCAGTTAATTAACTTACAATTTATTAAAAAATTTATTGACCACAAAAGAACATAATTATTTCAATTCAATAGTCCATATGAGTTATTTCATGCTATGCATGTACATAATCCTGGATCACAAAACAGACCTAACAGGTTTACAAGAAAAGTTACGAGCATTGATAAGGCAAACATGCTCATGTTGGTTTCCAGCTGAAGACTGACTAGATATACAATCACAAGCTCCTGGATTCTTTTATGTTCAAACATTAATACAACAGATATTCAATGACACTCTTAAAGGCCAATCAGCCATGGATAATCTACTGTCATGTACATCTTGAAAATTCATATGGGATTTATGGAGGAAAAAACACTTGCTTCTAACATTTACAAGAGGTACATAGCATCAAAGTAGCTGTTGTTCACAAATTGACACTGAAGGTACAACATTGGCGGCTACGGGAAAAGAAGTTGAAGAAGATCCAAGACCAATTTATGGGCAAAAAAACTTCAAGAAACTAATGAATAATTTGAGTAACAGCAAACATGAGGATAACAAATTTCTGACCTTTTGTTCGACGTAACATAATAGTCTTCAGCACAGCCTGTAATTTTTTGTAACCATCCTTTGGATTCTTATGAATGGGTGTCTTTAGATGCTCGCAGAAGGTCTTAAAAACAGCATATGGATCGTGCCTGAGAAATCTAAAATAACTATATAGATCGTCAACCGCATTCTGCATTGGAGTCCCAGATAAGCACCATCTTCGTTTCGCGCGAAGGCCCCAACAAGCCCTAGCTACTTGAGTTCTGTGGTTCTTTATACTCTGAGCCTCGTCCAACACAACTCTAAACCATCCAACCTTGGCAAGAGGGCCAGATATACTTTCATATAATTCTTCGTCGATTCCTCTATTTCTCTTCTTACTTCTTGAGGGTTTTTTGTCAGACATGGTTTCGAGAAGTTTCCTTTTTTTACCAGATGAAAATCCTTTAAATGGGGCACCTGTCTGATCATCATTTTCGTTAACAACAGGCTGCTTTGGCACCTCCATGCTCACAATAGCATAAGTTGTCAAAACAACATCATACTTGGCCACCTCAAGAGGATC
This sequence comes from Primulina huaijiensis, assembly GCF_012295235.1. NCBI lineage: Eukaryota > Viridiplantae > Streptophyta > Magnoliopsida > Lamiales > Gesneriaceae > Primulina > Primulina huaijiensis. The sequence continues at coordinate 4,042,262 of NC_133323.1, read as the reverse complement.
CTTAGTGCGGTTACTTCCATGATACACTAGAACAGATAGATCAGCTTCAGTTGTAACTCTATTGTGCAATTCATCAGACCATTGCCGGAGAACACTTGTTGGACATACAATAAGGGTGCCAGCAGCAGGCCTGCCCTTAGATTGCAAATGTGTCTGTTCCCTATTGATGTGGCTTCCATAAACTTGAGGAGATTTGGCATCTTCTCTATCATCGTCATCATCTAAATTTAAAGTCTCTGCCTCACTTTGTTCTTCGATAGTCTTAGGTTCTTTAGAAGATGAAGACCTTTCTTTTAGAATCAGAGCAATAGTTGATATAGTCTTCCCAAGTCCCTGCCAGAAGTAGTGAATATCGAAAACATTAGAGAATTGCTTCACGGAAATTATCAGTGAATATACTCTCAAAAGGTCAAAGAAACCCCCTTGTTACCTGATCATCCGCAAGAATCCCGCCAGAACAGCATGCACTTTTTGTCTCCTTGTTAACCATCCAGGATAAAGCAATTCTCTGTTTACAAACTCGGCCAATATTAATTGGGAGATGCTCCAGAAAAATAAAGCTCCCACTCACTCTCATTTTTGGGACAAAATGCAGTGATACTAATCAAAGGTTATGATGGAACTCTTCACATATCTGGTATTATTTCACATGTCACACTTGGTAAATAATTCAAATGGTTGTAAAAGCCAATTGAACTTTTTACCATAATCCAAGAAATCGATAAAACAAATCAATGCAGGAGATCTGGCGTCGTAAGGATATCAAAAACCCAGGAGCGTCGTCGTAAAGTTTTCATCGTTCAAATTAAAAGAAGCGTGTAGATGTACATTACTTAAAAATAAATAATGAATATAGAGAAGAAACAGTATATGGAAATAAAAAAATATCCTACTGTATTTTAAGAATAAAATGGTGACCTTATGTCTATCTTTTATAAAACCCCATAAAAAAAACCATAAAACTAAAGAATCAAGTAAATAAGTTATAACAATAACAAATGCGTACTTCTCAAAGAAACAATAATGTACCTGGTGTTTCAGTAGAGACACGGCCAAAACACCGTCTGGTGGAGTGGCTTCTGATTTTGCCTGTGAAAGATCCTGACAATCACACAACACTTCTTGTAAAACAGTTCTCCAATCAATGAACAAGAAAACTTTTAAAACTCTCAGAAATACTCATGTAGTCACACATTTATCACAGCAACAATAATTCTTCACACCATAGTAAAATGACACCATAAATTGATATAATATATTCGCTCTCCAAGTAATAAGTTTTCTTAATGGTCTAAATACTACATTGCCCAACCATTCATTCACCTGCACTAGAAAACATGATACTAGAAGATCATATGAATCAAATAATGTAACTATAATTAAATTCAGAAAGGAGGAAGCATGTAGCAAAACTTATTTTTCTGCAAAGTATTCAAATCATCATTTACATTTTCAAACAATTTGCATTACAGAAGCAAAACTACAGTGACCCTGGTTCACTTAGAGAACTAAACAAGCAAGAATTAAATCCTGTGACACAATAGACTTCTCCATTCAAGGAAAGTGGACATGATCAACATGCAATTCAAGAGTTAAAGACACTGCAAGAAATTTTAACAGATTCATGTTGTGATAGAAATTTTCAACATCAGCATTCGAGTCTCAACAAACAATCTTTAAAATCAGCATCGAAATTTCAAATGAGGGGACAAATGAGCATAGAATCTAGTGTTAAGACATAAACTGCAATCAGACTCAGGCCAACACTAAACAGAATGTTTCTCAAAGAAAATTTTGTTAAGTATTTGTGATTTCATTATTCTTAGAAAATCCCTAAATATCATTTTTCAACAAAAATGAGAAGAAAATAGACAAAAATAAGAAGAACAAGAGCTTGGCTGAACATTGGAAGTTTGGAACTACCAAAAATTTTACACCAGTTTTACCAATTTCGAAAAAATATCAAGTATTTTTTGAAGTAGCTAGATTATACAGTAGCAGTGAATAAACAGGAAAGGAAGACGGATAATTTTAAAAGTTCACCTGCAGGGCAACACGAAAAATAACTTGTTCAGCATTTGGTTTCAGCCTGGAATGCGCAGTTACGATCTGGTTAATGGGGATCCTAGATGTCAAAGATTGTGAAGAAGCAACTAAATTAGCATTCATGGTCACAGGACTTGATCGTGCTGGAGCACTCATATCCTCAATAATATACAAATCACAGTCGTCGTCAGCATTGTTTTGCTCATACAAGTTATTCTGCAATCTTTGGTCAGGGGTTTTTGGAAGATAAGAACCATTGCAGTTGGCTACACTATTTTCCACCTTCAGGCAATTGAACTCTCTTTTGATAGAACAATTTTGCAGTGTGGCATGTTGTTCTGACTCCTGCAGAACTTGTAGCCATTCATGAGCAACATTAGTAGGGTTGTTTATGCGAGTTTCACTTATAGAGCTACAAGTAAGGGGTTTTCTCTTTGATCTGACAAGTGTGTCTTCTTTTTCATTATTTGAACGTGAAACATGGTTCTCAAAAGAAACAGAAGACAAAGTGTTTGAAGAAGGCTTCTTCATAACTTCAGTAGCAGACAGCTCACCCGCACTCCCATAGTATTTCCTACCGAAAACATCAATTACTTCAGAACCTCTGGAAACTTTGTCACTAGAAGTAAATGCTCCAATATGCTTTTCGAACCTAATGTGATCTTGTATTTTCCTTCGTACATTTGGCAAAGTATTGGGAAAATGCTGTCTCAACTCATTCTCCAACACAAGATTCTCACCAAATTCATTCAACTGAATTCCCCTATTTAAAGAAACCGAGCTAACACTTCCACAATTGGCACGGTGCTGCCCAAGCTCACCTCCAACCTTATCCATAAAGGGAGTCAAGCTAATGAGTTCTTCCATTGTGTTATCTCCTTCATCCATCATGTGCACCATCCGACCATCATCATTAGCTATTGTGGTGATTTCAGAGATGTACGGAAGGTGTTGATTTGTTGGAGAAAAATATGATGGATTACCTGGGCTCAAAAAGCACAATTCGCCATTTTCAGATAAAATATCTTGAACATCCGCTCCAGTAACTTCACAAGAACTAGAGTCGGTGTGAGATGTGTCATATGAAGACATCTCCCTATCGATAATAGATAAATCTTGCTTTTGCGCAAAAGAAATCCCAAGATCACTTTCTTCCATTGATTTCTTGTCGTATAAATCTGCAAACCAAATAATAAGTATCAAGTGCAATGAACAATAGTTAAATCATCGAATGCGACAAAAGCACTAAAATCAAGTCCCGTGATCAAGCTTTATTTACAAACAGCCATCAGCTCTCAAGCAACCAAACAGATCATGGTTCAGGTAGCATAAATCTAAGGAACTCAAATATAACATTATCATCATATGAAAAATAAATATCCCACTGTAGCAGGGTTTCTCTAGTAGGAGTTTTCTCACCGTCGTTTTGGAAATAAGATGCTGCAATCTGAGAACCACCATCAGAATAAGTATACAAAAGGTCATTTCCCTGAAAAGGTATACGATCGTTGATGCTCCTGGAGCACATGTTCTCTTCAGAACTAAGCTGTGATGTAGGTTGGACCCTTTCATTGTTTGGAGCTATAGAAGTCCAACCAGATTCTGATAAACCATCTAAACTCGCATTCCCATGATCCAAAGCCTCGGAATAGTTAGAATGAGACAGGACACCAACTTCGGGAAACTCAGCTCTCATTAAACTGGTAGTGGTGGCTATTGAATTCTGTGATCCTATGAAAAACAAAATATCTGATAATATGAAGTGGAAAAAAGGTGGCAAACTTGACAGAAATCACTAATTTCTAGCATCGTGATGACAGTAAATAATAACATAAATCAACTCAAGTGAATAGAATGAAATCAGTGCCCACTGATTATTATCCGGTAAGACGTCATGGTAACTTGAGAATAGTAAGAAGAACAAGAGAAACACAAAACAACAATTAGTAAAAAAATACAAACCAAAATCTTCTCACCAACCTTGATTAGAGTTGTTAAAAGAAAAATCTTCCAACCTACCCTGAAAATCGAAAGAGAATTAAACTAATTTACTGATCTACAAAACTAAAAAGATAGAGAAAAAACTAGCGAATATACTCGGTGCTAGATATACTAACTACATGATCAAGATTTCACAACCAAATAAATCACAAGCTTGAAAAAAAAAAAAACAACCTGCTCAGGATCAGGCGGTTCTCCTCCCATTACTTCCCAAAAAGAATCGAGATCGATGAGAACGTCATCAAATCCATCGTCCGTGGAGAATAATCCGTCCATTATCATCGAAGATCTCTCATCGGCTTTCGCCATCATCATCTCAATCAGTTCCCCCCCATCAATTAAGCAAACCCAAATTTCCACGAAACTCCCCTTTACAAAAGACGAATACGCCGACAACGCAAAGTTATCGCTAACGAAAAATAACAAAAATCCGAATATCACCCAGAAATTCAGTTGAGAGTTCCAAGAATTTTGCGAGATTTACAAGGAACACGGAAGGTGCACTGAAATTTGGGGGCGTAGGTTAAAAACTGGATGAGGCTATTCTGGAATCGAAGTTTTTAATTCTGACTATTCTCTGCGTTCTTATTACTTATTGTTTAATTTATTTAAATTTAAAAAGCACCGGAGTACGTGCTAAAGGAAGCCGCGTCGTTTGTTTCCAATTAGAAAAGGGTGAAAAGATTAGGAAAATGTCTATGAAATAAATACCTAGCTGGCACGAAAACTCTTGGGTATTTACGGTTTGTACCAAATTAAATTATTTTAAAAGATGAAAGCAGATAAATATATTTTATTTCCATTTCTTTAGGAGCTTATATTAAAATAACAATAACATACAAGTTTTGATATATAAAATATCATCAGACCTTGACCATTGCAAATCGGCACCACCCTTTCTTCCATAAAATAAACTCAAAATTTTCATTTAATTTTATTTCCTAAAACTTTTGTGTGTGTGTGTATATATAGTTTGAATTAAAATTATTAGGTCAGTCAAAGTGACTCAAACCAAATAAGATAGATTGAAAGATAAAAGCTCGTCAATTTTTTTTCCTAAATCTGAATTGATCAGACAGTAAGTAGCGTGCAAGAAGGAAATCGTGTGATGAAGTCATAACTGGTGGCTGAAGTGGATGAGATCTTTAAGTAAATCACAGAGATGAGAGGAATGGAGAAACCGCTCAGGTTGACACAAAAAACATGAACAAACAGCAGAAAAGAAGATAACTCAACTGACAAAATTCAGCAAAATCCGCAAAAATTATCTGCAATTAGTCTTTATTCAAATATTTTAGTCACTAGTATATTATATATACTAGTGATCGAAGTATATTTGTTATGTGTATATGATAAGTGCTATTTTCTATTGTATATACTTAGTAATCGAACACACACATTGTTCGTTGTGTTTTGATAAACGTTATTCTGTAAAAATATTTACATTATAAAATATTTTAATAATTTACATTATATTTACTTTTTGAATATCAAAATAATGATCGGAGTATATTTGTTACGTGTATGTAATAAGTGTTATTTTTTACTTTATTTAATTTATTTATATACTTCGTACTTAGTAATTGAAGCACATTTGGTCGGGCTTATCTCATTCTTTATTATAACGGTTCCATTTCGTTTTCAATTGCTTCGGCCACAAACTCGCATTCCAGCGGTTTCACCAATTTCTCTATTTCATGTGCATCAACCTTCCCCTCTTCTTCCTCCCACCGACGCTTCTGTTTTCTATCTTCAATTGAATTTTTTTCCCGGTGACCAATTGGGCCAAAGCACTGAGGTTGGATAAGAAGTAGTTTTACGAACAAACTGTCTCCTATTCAGGTACAATTTTTATTTATAAAGTAGAGTACTCTGCACTAATTTTCTTTTGGAGAACAATTTTCGTAGAGGCCCGATTTTGTTTGTTTGTTTGTCGATAGTCCAGTGTTACTCTCTTGAGGTTGTGATAAAAGAACCACCTTTGTGTTTTTGAATCTCTATTTCATGTTCTTCGATCAATCAAAAGCATTTTTGGTAATTGCTCCAAAATTATTTTCCCTCCATCGTCATGGCTAAGAGTAATGACATCTTGCCAAATTATCTTTGTTATAAATTCAGAGTTGATGTAGACAAATTATTTTCAAATTAATCAAGTTTTAAATATTTATGCATAATCAATCCCTTTTCATATTTTTCTACTGTAATTTCTTATGTTTTTATCGAACGATTATGGAAGAAGTTCGTGGATTTCGGGGCTTATAAGAAGTTCGTGGATTTACGAATTTTTTATTTTCATTGTTCTATTTACTGAATATTGAAAGATTAGTACAAACATGTGGAATAGTTTTTATAATTTCTATTTGGATTAAAGCAAAATATAGTCTGTGTTTCGGAAATAGTTTAAATCTAATGAAGTTAATTTCATAATTGTTTTTGTCGTCACTTTATATCTGCCACAGCTAGAATTTGTAGGCTTTATCTTCAGAAAGTGATCTTTTTACAATATTTGGGTTTTTTTGGCAAAGAAGAGAAGAAATTGCCAATTCCTACTACATTTGCCATGTATCTAGTAAAATCCTTGCAGTGGGTTCACCTTTTATTCGGACATATCCGTTATTTATGCCACGCCTTCATAGATTGATCTTTTTGTTTTTTATATGTTTGATGTTGTACTCTGGTAATATGTATACTTTTCTCATTATGCTAATTGCTAGAGCAGATTCGATGATTTAGCTTATGCATATAACATGTTTGATAAAAATGCCTACAGATAAATATTTTTTAATTGCTTTTTGATCAAGTTATTGACTGAATTTAGAAGAAAAATTTGAGGTTTTTATGGGCAACAGCGTTTACTTCTTTCACATTGAAGTCTTTGGTTCGCCATCATTTTACAAGGGATTTACCACTTTTGATATTATATGCTTCAAATGATTCTTTTTTATGATTAAAACCTATATTATAGTGTGGAAAACAAAATGTGTTTGGTCAATTGATTTATAAGCTTTAGAATCCATCGCCTTTCATGTTTCGAGTATGAAATGTTGAGTTTCTCTCTTTTAAGGTGAATGCTTTCATATTTACATGATTTTAAAGTATAAAAACTTTTAAGCTAATAAATTCATCTATGTANCCCCCCCCCCCCCCCCCACCCGCCCTTAAATTTTGGACTTACAATCACTATTCATTTAGTCAAAGCTATCATGTCTGATCAAGTCGTTCAATCACTCAATGGTTACCAACGGCAAAAATAATACAGTCTATGCAAATCTGGATGTCTCTTTTCATGTGACTGAGCTACAAGGCGATAGCAGAAATGTTGAAGCTATTGTTTTACATTAAAAATTTGTGTTCATGTTGTCACTTGGTTTGAATATGTCTTGGTTATTATTGTTTTACATTTGTATATATTCTATACTTTGGAGAGACACTTCGCGTATGCCCCGATGACTAGTATTTATCTATGTTACAAGATGGTCTCTTAATGTTTGATAGCACGTTTCATAGGAAACATCAAAATTACGAATGTAATCCACTGCTTCTCATTGACTGCATTTTATGTTGACACAAAGGTGTTTTGTGCTAATAATATGCTTCGATTGGGTGTACACAGTGGCTCCATTTCTACAGTGTTTTATTTGCTAGCAATTACCTCTTTCTTTTCCTTGTTTGATTTTCATGGAATATTTCTTGTTTGAAACACATAAGCGTAAGGAACGTTTTAGTAAAAGTGGTTACTTTTATTGTGTTTTTGACTGTTTAGATCTCTTGATAAAATTTTCATGTGGGCATGTCATTGCTTTACAGATTAGCGGTTGTGGCTACAAATGTTATACTGTTTGATCATACAAATTAGGAGAGGCTTGATGGTTACTTCTCGGGGTGCTTATTGGACAGATCCAAATAATTGAATTTAATAGTCGTGTCTATGTTAGTAGTAATTCAAAATTATTATGTTTTTAAAATTTACGTATATTTATGTATTGTATGACACACACAATGTGTGTCCTTCGGTTGCTAGTTATTAATAGACTTCAGTCTCTTGTCATTTTTTTTTGTGGTGTGGGTGAAATAGAATCACGCCATTGATTTTCAATCAACACATGGCGCGAGGCCTTCGTCTCCCTTTCTGCATTCAGGCAAAAACGACAACGTTCAGGTTCCCCTCCCTTTCGCGAATCTCAGCAGTCCACCAATCATGTAGCGTTGATCGGTCTGGTGGCGTTCGAATTTTCTGCTGCCAGCAGGAGCACCCCATTGACATGGCCCTTTACATGGACAGATTCACTAAAAGAATGGAGATGGCTGGACTAAAGCCCCATCACCGCATTGGTTAGTAATTTTAATGTACTCTACGCGTGTATTTTAGCTTGTTATCTCCTGCTGCTTTGTCTTCTGTGTGTCAGAGGCAAGCAGATGGGATGAGAAAATTATCTTGGCTGAATTTCTGGGCTACTGTTCTTACATGCTGTGATTTTCTAGTTGTATAAAGTTGAAGCTTTGTTTTGTTATGTGGTGCTGGAGGGTTTGTAAGCAACTAAGTTAGCTCAACAAGTTCTGACTGGTTGTTTTTGCTGGCCATTGAACTTTTGTATAGTTAATTGGTTGGTTGCTTTTGCTGCTTACTAACTTTCGTTTTGTTCTTTTTGTGATGATATGGTTTGAAATCAAAAAATATGACAATTAAACTTCCATTTGTCTCTCTTCTGTTTTAATCCTATACTATCTATAATTAGTTTCATAGTTTGTCATCTTGTCAATGATGTAATTGTAACTGATGATGTTTTCTTCAGCAATTGCCGTCTCTGGTGGCCCAGATAGCATGGCCCTCTGTGTATTAACTGCTGCTTGGAAAACTGAGACATGTGATGCTGCTATCGACAAAAGAAGCAAGTCGATTGATGGGCTTTTGGCCATCGTCGTGGATCATGGATTGCGAACAGAAAGTACAGATGAAGCAAAACTAGTTTACAATAGAATTACCGATATGGGTACATATATTTGCTACTTTTGTTGGGTGGTTTGGACGAAGTTTTATCTTGAATCTTTTATGGATTTCACTGGATGTTGGATATATATAATGTAGGCGTTCTGTAGGAATCAAATGTGAAGTTGCTCGTTGTGAATGGTTGGATGGAAGGCCCAAGCCTGGTAACTTGCAAGAAGCAGCTCGCAATAAGAGGTGATTTGTCTTGTGTTTGAAATTTTCTTCCTCAACCCTTCCATATTACCTTCGAAGTGAAAGAATACCTGATAAATTTGTTATTTCCACCTCTGAACCTCTAAATTTTCAGGTACGATATCTTACAAAATATCTGTGTACAGCAGCAGATTGGTATATTGTTGGTTGCACATCATGAAGATGACCAGGTTTTTAGCATGTTCAGTTTCCATCTCCTTTTTGTTTCAGTTAATCTCTTTTGTGTTTTATTTTATTTCTTCTGTTGACAAACTTAATTTGTATGCTTTTCCTGTTGTGTGGAGCTACCCTGCCCGCTCTCATTGGTGTATGATGCCTATGAAACTAATGACTGTTTTGTGTCTGCTGAATTGTTAGGAAAATTTCCAAGTCCAGCTTTCCAATACCCGCTCTGCTTTTTCTTTTTTTGTACTGATATTTTTTTGGCTCACAAAGTTTGAATATTAGCTGGTAAAGATGCATTCTAACAGATTTTTTGTGAATAATTTGAATATCATTGTTAAGAATGAATTCTAACATAAACTTTATACTTATAAATTAGACAACAAATTGTGATTGCTAAGACAGCAAAAATTGCAGGCAGAGCTATTCATTCTCAGATTATCTAGGAATAGTGGTGTGCTTGGGCTTGCTGGGATGGCATTTACATCTCAAATGTTCCCAGTGTTTCCTGATTTTAGTGGTGAAGCATCGAAAGCTCGTGGTATTTTATTAGTTCGACCACTTCTGGAGTTCTCAAAAGAAGACATGTATAATGTTAGTCTTCGTTGACTTTCAGTGATGCTAGATATTTTCCTCTGCTTACTAGTTTCTTAAGAGCTAGGTACAGTTATATTTGTTAGTATTTCAGATATGTCGAGGTGGTAATCGATTATGGGTGGAAGACCCAACAAATCAGAGTTCGTTGTATGCTCGAAATAGGATCAGAATGTCCTTGAATGGCTTGCCAGCATGTAAGTTGATATGTTGACTAGCGTGCCTGATTAAATGAACTGTAATGAGTACTAGTATTAAGCGGGTCTAATTCTTTTGAGTGACAAGTCCTAGAATTTTCAATTATAAGACTATATAGTTGTTTACATAAAGACATACGTAAAATGCATGATCTTTCTCGAGGCTGAATTGCTTGCCATATGTTGATGGTGCAGAATCTTACTTAAATTGAATCGAGTTAGTGGATTCAATCATTTTTAAGTCAGATAATATAAATGATATGACGAGTTGAATTCAGTTATTAATTAGCATATTAATTCTGAGCGTCATAACAAATACTCCTGTTCATAATCTTAATATTTTTTAAGTTTGGTTGACACAATTTTGCAATATTTCTGAATTTAGAATTAGCAAATCGCCACATTTAAAGATTTCACTCTGATTTGCTGCAGCTATATTCAAGGCTGAGTTATTAGAAGTCGTATCAGCATGTCGGAAAACACGAACATATGTTGACAAACTTTGTCGATGGTTGGTGAATCAGGCTGTGACCATCATGCCTGTATGTTTCCTTCATTACTTGAGATGCAATTGGTTTTGATACAGGTTTACTGCTTTACAATCCTGAGACATATTCATTGTCAATACATTAATGTAACGATTAGTAACATTACGTATCCTCATGATTTGATTCTCCCAACTCTGACTCCATTTGGAAACTTCTTTTCCAGCATGGATATGCTATTATTGATCTACAAACTCTCCATTCAACTGAAGTAAAGGACTTGTGCATTGCAAAGTTTATTGCCTTGGTGGTGCAGGTAATGTTATTTTAATATTGTTATCTCATGTTGGTGTCCCCTTAAGATGGTTTTGCATTGGCATTATCGGATTACTAAAGCTTGTCTTGAATGTTTTTCAGTTCATTTCGCAAAGACATAAGCCAGTTCGGGGCAAAGCATTGAGATTGCTATCGAACTACCTTCGTACTTTCCCATGCCAGGTTAATACAAAGAATTGAATTTTGTTGAGAGAGTTCAGAACATATTGTAGAAAGTTTTGCTCTTTGCTCTAGCTATCTAATAGGTTACATTCTGCAATTTTTTCAGGCATGTCTAACTGTGGCTGGTTGTTACCTTTGTCCAGCTCCAGGATCCAAAGGAACTAAGGTCCTGGTATGCTGTTCTATTATGTCTCCTTTTCCTCTGGACTTGAAGTTGTTTTCAACACACACTTATGAAGGACAAAATAGCTTTCCTGCTAACCACATAGAGCAGATTTTGAAAAAAGATGAAACATATTCAGATAAATTTATCCCAGACACTCTGGCTGTTCCTTTTTTAGATGCAAACTCCTCTGATTCTGTTCTATTGGAAGCCAAAAGGCTTGGTATTCTCAGTGACTCTGCCCATGAGATCATTGCTTCCTTGCAGAAGAAAGAAAGTGAAAATTTTAGATCCAAATCTGATATTATCTCTGACTTTGAGTTAGATGATGTGGAATCTTCAGTTGCAGCTCCAAGCCGGTCTCTTTCTCCTGGGCAAGTAGGGTATTACATGAATAGATTTATATTGAGTTGGAGAATTGGCAATGTAATTCCATCTGAAGTTTCGTATGCGGATGAGGTTTTCTTCCAGGAGGATATGGATGTAGAACAATGTTGTTGCACTTCTTGCTTGATTGATTATGAGATGGTGGCTGATGTGCGTCACATGATCGATGCTGATTGGATATATCTTTCTGACTTGTCCAAGCTGACATATGTTGGGGATACCGGACCACAAAATCAATCAACTTCAAAGTCCAACAAGCAAATGGCAGGGAAAACAAATTTGTGTCTGAATCATGCTATATTATCAGCACAAAGAGCTCTCGTGTCCTTAAAGTTTATCCCTGTTGCTGCAAGAAGAGCTCTTCCTGTCCTAGTCAGTCCTCAAGGAATATTACTAAGCATTCCGGTACGTCACTTGTCCTTTCTACTTGCTAACTTTGTTTAATGTCTGAAGCGAGTTAAATGGTGATTGAATGCTGCATTCCGGGCCACCATCTTTACTTTCTAATTTACATCATTTAATGATTTTCAGCTACTTGACAGCCAAAGAGCATGTCAAACTGAATGTTTCAAATTGTCATGTACTTTCATTACTCTTTTTCTTGCATAGACATGTTATCTTTAAGGTATATGTTACCTGTCTTTCTTTCCTTCTGGTGGTGAAAGGATATGTTTTCTTCGGCTCGTGAGGTGTTCAAGTTCATAAGGATATTTACAGTGCTCCACTGAGGGGGTGACCATCATCTCTCATTGGGTTCACCCCTGACTGGTCTAATCATTGATTTAACTTCATGTGATTAACATGGTTTTACAGAGGATTTAAAAGCTTTTTAACCGTCTTTTTCAGAGCATTGGCTTCGCACGTTGTCCCCGTATGAAGGTTGCTGCTGTATACTATCCAAGGGTACCCTTGGGTGGTGGGCATAGCTCGTTTCTGTAAGTTCGAACGGAGTGAAAAACTAAATGTGAGCATTAATGAATTTTATTAGGCTTGCTAACTCGGGTTCTTTTTCCTATTTTTTTTAATAGAAAGCTAATCTGAGAATGGAATTCCATATCTCGTCTCTCTTTGAAAGCCAATGTTTTAGAACATAATGGCATGCTTTGATTACTATATCTTTTATAAGGTGGAAAGGAGATTTAGAAGATCTTGGTTAATGTGTTATAATATTCGTGATAACTAATAAAATATGTTTAGTAGCATAGTATAGTATAGGACTTATTATTATCGGACTATATTTCATATTCTTGGCTCATGGGCTCTTCAAAAGTGAGTTTCTGTTTTTGAGAATGTTAGATTTCATATTTAATCTACAAATATTCATTATCAGTTCTTGCAAATTGAGATGGGGCAAGGATTTTACCTTAATTATCGAGACTTTATTATTATAAAAATCTCTTAAGATCAGTTCAATGACGTAGTTTGAAAGGGTTTATTTTGACTTAAATGTTTCATTGTTCATTGATATGAAAAATAAATAAATGTTTTATGTACCATATCAATGCAAGAAACGGGGATACTTGTCCAAAATAGGGAGGATTAAATCTATCCAAACTATGATTATGTCGTGTTTGGTCCGTGGAATGATTTCTCGGCATCAATAATGATGTTGCTTCCAAGTTGAGAATAAAATCCTACCCTAACTATTACCCCGCCTACTAATATTGTTTCTTTGATGAAAACTTGATTAATCTAATTGTTGAGTGGTAACAATTGTCTTTGTTGGGAGAATATTCGAAATATGATGTTTGTGTTGTTGTACGATTTAAAATATTAGTGTTGCTTTATAACTTCCTCAACTACAATTTTTGGTAAAGTGGTAAGAATTTAGTCATACCATTGTCATTGTCACATGTGCGATTCTGTTGAATTGTAAATAGTGCAATTATTGAGAAGAAGACTGTTGAAGTACATAGGTCTTGTTGGGAAAGAAAAGTGTGATGTTTGAGTTGTTGTAATATTTAAAAGGTTAAAGTTCATTGTTAACATCAACTATAAATTTTAGTAAAGTGAAATTAATTGATCTTATACTAATGACATATATATATATATATATGGATTATTTAGTCAATCTAAATACCAGATTAACTTAATCATATTTGAACACACCTATAGCTCTTGAAAAAAATTTCTCAAAACATTTAAAACACTAATCGATCAGCAATCAATGTTGATCTCTTCACTCGTGAATCCCTTTATTTCACTTTTTTCTTCTGATTTTATTTATAAAAAAGTCTTTATAATTTTTTTTAATGATATAGATTATACAAGTATTTCGTTTTTTCTTTGAAGTAAGGCTTTCTGTCTCTGACTATGTGAAAATTTACTTCCTATTTAGCCAATGAAGCAAGTTCGCAATGTTTTCTCTTTTTTCAACTAAAATTTTGATCAACACGTAACCAGAATTAGTGAGCCCAAACTGAAGCAGTAGTGTGGTCCCAGCCAGAGTCCAATAATCCAACATTTGATGCTTCATCGAAAGAAGAGAAAGTAGTAGATATTAGTCAAGTGGACACAAAATTTATTATAGTGATCGTTTTTTAAACAAATAGCTACAAAATTCTAAATCATAATTGATTCAACAAAAAATTGCTAATTCATAAATCTCGTGGAATTTTTTTAATTCCCAGTCATGTGTAATTAAGTCAAAAGGTTGGTGGAAGATATTATTTTCATTGATAGATTAAATAATAATAATAATAATAATTCTATTTTTTAAAGTTGAAATTACTTGATAATGATTACATTTCGGTCACCATTTCTTTATTACATATGAATTAGTTGTTGGCACGCTTTCGTCATAACTGTAAATGTCAACACACAATTTTGCGTTAAAACTGACAATTTTCNCTAACAAACTAACAACTATTTTGATGCCATGTAATTTATTTAATAAAATATGATTTTTCTGTTGTAAATTTAATATTCAATATCAATACATTCAAAAAGTGCATGAATGTATTAAAAAAATGCATGGCTGGAAAAAGGGAACTAATATTCAATGATTTGGAGACACGGTGTATGTGATCGTTTGATATATTTTGAATATCTCTGAAATAATTTTTTTTTAAAAAAAAAAAATACTTCATTTAATAATAATAATAATAATACTTTTTTTAAAAAAAACTACTTAAATTAATAAGACAAAAACTTGTATGAGACGGTCTCACGGGTCGTATTTTGTGAGATGGATCTCTTATTTGGGTCATTCATGAAAAAGTATTACTTTTTATGCTAAGAGTATTAATTTTTATTGTGAATATCGGTAGGGTTGACCCGTCTCACATATTAGGATCCGGGAGACGGTCTCACAAACCCCACTCAATTAATAATAATAAAAAAAAAATTGTAAATAGGCCTACTAACCACTTGGTATGTTAACTAAAGTTGGAGAAAACATGAGCTTGAAAACAACTCATCCAACCTTATCCCCTCGTTTGCATCCAAAATTTGCTCTGAATTGTTAAATATATTTATTCAAGAGGATTGCAAATTTCTTATTATTTTTTTATAAAAAAAAAAACTTTAGATTTCTTACTCCGCCAAATGTCCAATCTACCCCTACTTGACAGGGATGCGGTCCACACAGTGGCTTTTTCAACTCACGCCCACACAAACTCACGTGCGAGGCTGCTCCACTGCACGCGCACCACCTCATTACTTTTGACTTGTGGGGACGTTGACTATCGAGACGGTTGGATAAGGATTTGAATCTGTGGGAGTGATCTAAGCCGTTGATTGAGTGGAGAAAAAGAATACAACATTTGTTGGTGGGAATCCTGAGAAAGCCGACAATTTGAGAGTTGATGTGTCGGCTTACCATTCTAAATAATTCAATGCTCTATTAAATGCACACTTCAATTATTTTAATTTTAAATATATATATAAATTATTGGATTTAACATTTTTTATGTTCGATAATTTTTATGTTCTTCATAATAATTTTTTAATTAGAATTCAGCATTGTTTTATTTCAGCAGGCCTTAGAGGTTGAAACTTATAAATTTAAGAATAGGTCTCTTGTGAGACGGTCTCACGAATATTTATCTATGAGACGGGTCAACCCTACCGATATTCACAATAGAAAGTAATATTTTTTCATGAATGACCTAAATAAGAGATATGTCTCACAAAACACGACCCGTTTACCTAAATTCAAATTAACCAAGTCCCCGACACACCGTATGGTCTTATTCAGTTCTTGTTTATCGAATGAATGAAGATTAAAAAAATTATTATTTATCTAAAATTAATTTCTTTTGTATTAACAACATCATCAATAACAAAAAAATGATAATTTTATTAAGAAGGTGACCCGGTGTGAGGCCCTGCCACGTGGAAAATGCTGGGTTTTTTTAATATCTCGACAAAGAATTTGAGTGCAAAGTTTTATCTTTTTAGTGAACAAAAATTGTGGCTATAAAATAATCACGCGGCAACTTCCATAACTTTCCATTGATCAAGTAAACATGTTCATTCACATGTGCTAATATTAATTAATTAAATGTATATGATAACAAAATACTTTTATTTAAAACATATTTGAATAAATGTGCACAAAACCCATATGCTCAATAAATTATATATCAAGATTTAATATATTTTAATTGACAAGATGAATATTGCAAAAAAAAAAAATGTTAATAAAAATTAAACATTGTTATTGTTGTTTAATAGAGTAGGTCTCTTGTGAGACGGTCTCACGAATCTTTATCTGTGAGACTTTTGTGAGACCGTCTTACACAAATTTTTATCTGTTTAATATTACTTAGTCATGATTGTATTATAGAATCATATTATATATGTTTGCAAAAAGACATTGATTTTTTATATATATAAAAAATACTTTCTTGGTTTTGACAAATGTCAAATAAGGGCGTGGTAGGAAAAAACAAGACACTGGACCCGAATTAATTTTGGTCCATGAGTTTGGGGTCGTTTCTTCTAGTTGTGAATACTCGCATTTATTTTTTTATTATTTTGATATTAAATCATATCTTAAATTCTTTTTTAAAAGGATAAGCCATAAATATATGATCGAAACATCCAAATTTTCAGTATTATTATTATTTTTTTTTATCAATCAACCCAATCCAAAGTAGCACCTTCAATTAGCCCAATCCAAAGTAACAACTTTAAAAGAAATTTGTTCATATAAATTGGCTGGGACTCATCTTCTCCAAGTGTAATTAACAGCATAGGCGCATTTTGGTCCACATTTGCTTTTGTTGAAATGAGTGAACAATTGTACTTTTACTTTAGTCAGATTCATACGCATAATAAATATGTTGTGCTCGTGTCCCCATCATGTTGGCTTCCTGGTTGTAATGAAAAATCCAAGACGGCTTAGAATTTTTTTTTTTTGAAAAAACAATTGAACCCAATACAAGAAGGCAGATTTAACAGTGACAGGTACGCAAATTTTTGTTAGATTTTCATTTGAAAAAACTTAATAATTTCCCTTAATAATACGAGTGATATTAGTTATGGCGGCAACACATCGAAAATCAATTTTACTCGTTCTTTCAAACTCTAGCAGTTAATGATCTTTTAGCCAAGTGATAATGGTGATATTCCAGGACTTATGAGATATTGAGTTTAAATATCACCTATGTGACTAGTTTAGATAGAAATTTTTTGGATTTAATATTTGTCTATGTTAGGTTAGAACAGTGTAAATGTGGTGTTTGAGTTATTGTATGATTTAAAATATTTGAGTTGTACGATTATTACCAGTTATATCTTTTGGTAAAGAGAAAACGGTCGGTCGTCCTATAATTAGTAGCAAAATCAAGGTCACATGTTCGATTCTCATTGATTACAAAGAGTGAAAATATTTAGAGAAATGTTGTTGGGGTATAATGATTGTCCTTATAGGCTAGACTAATTAAAACATGGTGTTTAAATTATTACATGTGTTAAAATATTTGAGTTGTACGATAGATTCACGTGTATATATTGTTTATGTTTAAATTCATAAAATGAAAATGAAAAAAAAAAATATATTAGAGTTGTTAAGAGAGTAAATGGGCTGGGCCCGTGCAACCAAATTAAAGATAAAAAGCAAAAGGGAGCTGGCAGGTCCCACGTGTTTACGATATAATGGGCCTAGGCTAGCCCTTGTCTTAAAATAGCTATTATGTATAGTACGGTGTACTAGCGTACGCCTGTAGCGCACATATATGCTACACGCTCTCCTATTTTCCGCTGTGTAATTCAGATACACCCCCATCCAAGCGGATTTTGCTCCATATTCTTGAACTATATTTATAATTTATATATTTACTCACTCTGCACTAAGTGAATTTCCCATGTAAAAAAATTATAAAAAATAGACGTAAATATATTACTTTAAAAATAAATTCAAGAAACATACAAAAATAAATAAATAAATACATACGTATATTGAACTAATTGAATCGTGGTTACACTAATCATCCTCCTGTACATACCAATTTGTGGAATTTAATCAAAACAACTCTTGTCACTTCTCGTATGATGTAATAACATAAACATCTCTATTATCTCATAAAAATTGAGCGCTGTATACGAACTTTTGGTCCGATTTCATTACATTACACAAATATCATTTTATATATTTATCCGTGAATAATACTATTTGCTTCATATGATTATTGGACAAAAACCGACAAAATTTCATCTACTATATCCGCTAAAATCTCATATCCGTGTTCTCATCTCCCGACTCCCATCTCTTCCTCTACATCCATAAATTCAAATTCAAATTCATGTTGCAAAATATACTCTATTTATTCAGTTTCTCCTCCTCCTAAACTCTTGCCCCTTCTTCAATTTGGTTTAATTTACTATATAAAATTATATTACTGTATAAAATTATGATATTTAGAATTTTATCGTACACGCAACGCGAAAGCTCCGGTTGCAGTGCTATATACAAAAAATTATTATTACTATATAAAATTTTATAACACACAATGCGTATACTCCGGTTGCTAGTATTTCAATAAGTAAAGACATGGATTCAAACTAAAAAACCTTCACCTCAACGTCACAAGAAGGAAAAATATTATAGTCACCATGAATTCAAGGATTTAATATAAAATTATTTTATACAATTAAAAGAAATATATTAGGTTCGAGTCCACTTAAATGGGTTTGTGTTTCTTTTCATCATTAGCTGGTCGTAATTAGTTGTGACTGATATTTTGATGGTATTATTTGTTAAAGATATAGAATGATTCTAATTAATACGGTGAACGATGACAAATCTTATTTAACCTAAAAAAAAAGAAGTATAATTATGATTTGATGATATGATACAAATTTTATTATATTTTAGATATATTTTATAATAGAGTAAGTCATCTGAGACTAACTCACATATGTGTTGTGAGACCAGTCAGCTTGATTTTATACTTGTTGTGAAAAATAAAAATTTTGACATAAAATATAATATTTTTTCATGAGTCGGATCGAGTCGAATATATTTCTCATAAAATTAACATGTCAGTCGATCTCATACGAATTTTTATATTACAGAAGATCTAGTTGTATTAAATTACAAAATTTCATATCGACTTAATTCTCCATCTATAAATATAGTATACTTTTCATATGCAATATCAATAATATTATTACGACTCGAACGTCGTAGTGATTTCATGTCACAATTTTCTTTTATATACATTAATGTAAATGGTTCTATTCATTTTATTAAATAAATTGGTTTGAGATCGTAAGTTCGTAGGTGTGAATTTTTTTCGATCGCATCGAATTTAAAAATTAGATATGTGATAAAATTTAAACAAATGCCTTATCTTCCCTCTCCCGAGAACTTGACCAAGTCTAACAAAAAGTCAAAATTAAGAGTCCTTAACTCGAAAGGAGGAAAAAAAAAAGGAAAATGGAGGTGCTAAAAAGAAACAAATTGCATGTGAACCAAAATCATCCACACAATCGCTCAGGCACACACTCAAACACATAAAAAAGCACGGGAAACAGAGCACAGCATATAAGATCCTTTCAACTGTCAAAAACAACCGAAGTTCCTGTAGCAAACAATTTCTTCACACTTATTTTCTTCAATCCAAATCCCAAAAAAGGTCTCATATCTACCCATTAAGGGATCTTATGTCGGTAGAATTATTGCACTCCATCTAGTTTTCATATTACTGTTCTTGATTTGCATTGAAGAAATCCCTTGGAAAAAGCATTTCCCTGTCTTCCCAAGCTGTTGCAACTGCCTATAGAAACTTCAGAACCCACCTTTAGTTTTTATGTTCGTGTGGAGCTTGAATATTGCTGAAAGTTTGAATCTTAAAGTGGGTTTTTGCAATGGGTGGGAAAGAAGATGGGTGGGGAGGCTGGACACCGGCGCCGAGTGGTGCGCCACCGTACTTGGAGAAAGATGACGATTGGACTCATTTTGACAACTCTGTCAACGCTGTTTCGTTTGGGTTTGTGGCCACTGCCATTCTCATTTCCATGTTTCTTGTTATGGCTATCTTTGAGAAGTTTCTCAGAACTACGTCGCCGGCGGTCACGGCGGCCGGTGGACGCCGGTTACAGTCCGATGTTGAGGCTCAGAATCGTGCTGGTGGCTTCAATGCGAAGCTTGGTTACCCATCTCCTAAAGTAAGCATCTCTTGGATTTATTATAATATTTTACGTGGGTATTATACATATGGTTTCTTGACTTTTCATCTCCTTTTTTCTTCTCTTTTGTTGCTCTTGTTTTTGCCCTTTATTGGTTGGTTCGCTCACTTCACTGTTTGGCACTTTGGATTAAAATTTTGGTTTTTTGATGAATACTTTTCTGACAAAAGCCCAACTATTTTTTTTCCCATTTCTTTTCATTTTTCCCAATTTTATATGCATTCATCTACTTGCCCGCAATGTTTTATCATCCGCGCCAGTTTCTTGATTTCGGTAGAAATTGGAAATACCGTGTCTTTATGTTGAGCTTTCCTTATTTTTTTTTTGTAAGATGTACACTCAACGTCAAAGCCTCTGCTTCTGACCAGGAGGAAGAAGAGTTCCGTGAATGGATGAAGTTAAAAATTTTATACTAGGGGACAACATAATATTTCTGTATATATAGATAACAGAACCATTTATAAATCTATATATGAAAACAAAATTGTAAGATACTGTTCCTGGTTCTGAGGCATACAGTCTGAAATATAAATAGTTTAAATTTGAGGGATAATGTTTTGTTTTGGGAAATTGTGAATGATAATCTATTTACAGTTAATTTATAAAAAGAAAATTGTGGATTTGGTACTGTGTTGTTTTTTTACACCATAAAGTCTTGAATTCTTTAAGAATAACAGCATGTGAACGTTCCTGGGATTTTGGCACGCTACTACGTATAATTACTAGTTCAAGAATTTGTTAGCTGGTTTCATGGTCCCTACTCCCATTAATGAGAGACGAAGCTTTAGTTAGGCCTTAAAAGTATACATTTCCTCATTCTATAGCTCATCCCCACCCCCCTTGTTGTGATGTACATTCACCTTTTGGCCCCAAAATATTATATTCTTTGTCGATGTATGTACTCGGATTTTAATATTATTAGAGCTCGAGCTCGATTTTACTGAGTCGGTTTGAATCTCGAAAAATGAGCTATTTTAGACTTCGATTCGGTTTGAGTTCCTGTTCAGATGTTCCAACATGGTGTTTGTCTTAGCAAAATTAAAAAATACTTTATTTAAATACATTGAAATGTATAATCTTCAGAGAGCCAGAGGACTAAACAACTTGTTGGGGACAGTATGTCAACCTTTGAAAACTAAAGTTTGTTTTCCTGTTAGTTTATTGTCTGCTTTCCCAGCTTTAATAATGTTCAAAACAAGCTAGGTTCCTTGTATATATACTGTGAATTATGGCTGTATTGAATTGTTTAATATTGTTTTGGATAATATAATATTAGTCCAATAATTTTTATTTTGAGACAATCTTAGTCATCTGTGCTTGTACGACGTTTATAAAGAATTGCTGTCCATATCATCAAGAACGATTTTCACATATTAAGGGTGCCAAGGGATGGTAACTCATGTCTTTGTTTCGTCCATCGCTTACTTAGGTTCTGAAACAAGCGGAGTTGAAAATAGTTATATTATTTATATATGTCTATTTATTATCCTCGTATTACAGATTTGTATATAATATCATTTCACGAGTCAAAGCAGTGCCTAAATAAGTAGCGAGAACGTGAATATTTTGATTGTAGGGGATGTGGTGTTTAGTCCCATCGAGGAGCCAAAAATCATTTTAGGAAGAGTAAATCTAGAAACTTACATGAAGAAAAATGCTTAATATTGTGCTCAAGAAAAAGAAAGTAACCTTAATAGTTTCAAGCTTAAACGTGAGAACGAAATGGTTTTGTTCTGCATTTTCTTGGACACTGACTCGTTTGAATTCATTTTTCCCAGATGTCCCTCAATGCCAAAGAAGTTTCGGTACTAATGCCTGGTGACACTGTTCCCAAATACATAGCCCATCCGGCCCCCATCCCTTGTCCCCCTGAACGGATCCCATGGCCATCGCATAAACAACTAACCAACTTACCCAATCATCCCAACTCGGCCTAAAGTCATCAGCATGTAATACGGAATCATGCATCACTCTTGTGAATTGTGATGAGCATGGAAGTTTAATCGAGGGGATGCAAAAACGAGACATCTTTTGGTTATTAGTCTTTGAGCATGATGTATATATATATATGTTTATCTATATTTGCTCTGGTCTCTGCTATATTATATGGCGAGACGAGCATTATTAATGAGATGCATTATCGTATTTTGTTCAATCCGTTGCCTTCGTCATAAAAGTTACACGGAACGCCGGGGGGTGGAACTTGTAAGACACGATTTTGTTATGAATTATTTATGGGATTAACATTTGAATGAAGTCGAAAATAAATCTTATTGGGGACATCAAGACTTTGATCATCGGTTCTTGGTAGTCATATGAGTTCCATCTCTATAAAATTTTCGAAAAAAATACTTCCACAATTTTTTTTTAAAATCTAAATTCAAAATAAAAATACGTGGAGCTGGACAGATAATCAATTGAACAATGCTGTGTATTTTATCTTATGTTTGATCCACGATTTTTTATTTTGTTAGTGGAGGCCACAAAATGGTGGGACACTGGTGAAAGATTTCTAGAACTTCTGTGTATAAAGAAAAAGGTTAGGACCACCGCCGAAACGAGTACATATATAAAACTGGTGAAATCTTGGGAAATATCATCATGCTTGGCCTTAAACTTGAGATTGATTTGTTCCACAGTTGAAGAATCCAATGCCTCGAACATATCAAAATATATTCCATGATGCAACTAATCTAAAATTTCCTTTATTTTCTTGAATTTGAATCTATGAGGCAAGTAATCTAAATTTTGTTGAACTGCTATTGGACCTAAATATTGAGCCCAACAAATGGGAGTAGAGAATTTCTTAGAACTTAGCTCCAGCTCATTTTCACTAGCTTGGGCCGTTGCTCACAAGTCAAGTTCGTTGAAAGTTTACCCAAAAAATTTGAGAGTAATTTTGATCAAATTTGTTTTCGAAAAATAACTCGTTCTTATATATACTTGAATATATTCAAATACATGTGGAATGGTCATTTTTCAAAAAATAAAAAATAAAAAATTTTATAAAGGTTATTTTGTTGACTATATTTTATATTGTTAAATTCAGCTGATAAGTATATGTTTTTATTATCATTTAGAGTAAGTTTCTTGTGAGACGATCTCACGAATCTTTATTTGTTAGACGGGTCAACCCTACCGATATTCACAATAAAAAGTAATACTCTTAGCATAAAAAGTAATAATTTTTCATCTATGACCCAAATTAGAGATTCGTATCACAAAATACGATCCGTGGACAGTCTCACACAAGCTTTTGTTTATCATTTATCTATTACTATTAGTATTGAGAGTATAATATTATATATTTATATATGAGTAAACTTACTTTAAATTTCCACACCCAAACTTAATTTTGCATTCAGTCATTATCAGAAAAATCACGTGTTTTCACTTCTTGATCCACAACAAAATTTGTTTGCACTCTCTGAACTCACATGTCTATTCTCGGATAAAAATCAAAATAAAACATTAAAATTATGATACTAATATATGTATCAACTGTTTCAGATTTAGATAATGATACATGATTTTTGAATATCAAAACATGTATAATAAATATTAATAGTAACGACACATTAGTCTTTTCGAATGAAAATCGATACGAAACGTTTAAAATATAATAATAATATATAATATTTGAATAACTACCCTTTCAAATATGATAGACATGGCCATTTGTATATATGTCGGTAAGATATCTTGATATTCCCTGTTATTAATAGAAATTGGGGCAAAGATTGCGGTTAAGAGGGTGAGATTCCTAGACAGTGACATAACATACAGGAAGCGTATTACACCACCAAGTTAATCTCGTGAATCGACTTACCTCAGCTGACCCCGAAACAGCATTATTAAATTATTTAATTCATTACTGCCACATGCCTAAACAATTTTTTCCTATTTTATATTTTAAATACAAATCAAGATCTCGAACTGGGTCAAGAGGTCAGTGTCACATATTCTTTAATTTAACTAATAAAATACCACACATTAAACAATCAATATATTTCCCTCCACTGACCTTTTGACTTTTACAACGTTCCCAGGCTACTTCGATTGACCAAAATAGCCCTTGACAATTACATCCAAGAACCTAAGTTAGTTCTTACAGAAAGATGAAACATTCGAAGGACACAAGTGGATTTTCCAGTAGCTCATTGCTAGTCATCGGCATCTGCTGCTGGTCCCTATTGTCCTCCGCCTCTTCTTCGAGCTTTCGGATCTTCTCGCCCGACCCACGACTCGGTGATTTACCCGTTTTCCTTGATGTTTGGATCCGACCCGCGATAGGTTTGACTGGACCAGAATCTGCACGCATCATCGGAGATCTTGATCTTCTCACGGGGATTTCGTCATTGCTGTCCTTCTTCTTCCCAGACCCGGTTCCAGCTCCGGTCCTAAAACGACCGGGTGACGGTTCCGATCTCCGATACGGGGATTTACCGGCAGACCTCTCTCTTTTGTATTCTACGGGAAACGACTGGTTCCCGACCCTGGCCGGTGACCTGTTTCTTCTTCCACTCACGACTTCGTTTTCGCGACAGTAGTTGTCTTTCTTCTCTGCGACGGAAGTAGAAACACTGAGGCTCTCGCTCACAGTGCTGCAGATCTCAGAGACCTCCTCGGAGACTTCCTCGTTACCGAAAACCACGTACGGCTTCTGGGGGACAACTCCGTTTCGGGGCTTCTTCTCGTCTAGAGGAGGCTTGGATAGTACTGGCATCAGTAATGATGCAGTCTTGACGAATGGAGTTTCAGTTCGTCCATTTTCTTGGAATCCAGGCGACGGGCGTTTGGGTATGGTGTGGGTCTCCGAGAGTACTTCTTTAACCGCCTCTTCTTCTTGGAGAGGATGCGTGGGAGGTGGAGATTTGCTGCTATGCTTCCTGTTGCTCTCGGGTCTCGAAATGTGGGAAGAGTCTGTGCTCACACAGCAACCCATTGGAAGCAAGCTTTCAGTGATTCAAGCTTTCATGGTTCAGCGGTCAAGGAGCTTTAATGGAGGTGGGAAGGGGGACGTGAATGAATTGAGGAGTCAAAATTGTTAATGTGTATTTATTGGGCTGGAGAAATTTTTGACAAGAAACACATGATTGACAACATTACTATTTTATTAAAATGTTTTCTCATATAAAGGTAATAAAACACATGATTGGCAACTTTCATTTTTTTAATGTATATAATTTATGTCTAAAATCTTGCATAGATGGTTAGAGTTGTTTTTTTTTTTTTAATCCAAAATAATGTTTCATTAATATTATAATAAGTCAAAATGTACATTTTCTTTATTTTTCCGGTTTCCTAAAATTCAAAGTTGCACATTTATGTATGTAACGATGAGCTAGAACATGTACAACTTGATTTGTGAGCTCGGATCATGTTTAACATTAGCTAACTTCGGATTTTCACTCGATTGGATCAATCTATTGAAAAAAGAGATGGATTATATATGACATTAAATATTAGTAGCTTTAGCATCTGATCCAATAATTCGTTTCGAAACTTAGAAAACGATGTGCAAGATTGGTGCCTTCCTTCGTGGCATGTGATTTGAGAAGAAGAAGAAGAAACTTCATAGATTGGCAACATTCCTTTGTTTTTTCATTAGTCGAATTTGGACTATTTTACTCCAAAACATGCGTAACTTATTTAAATGATTTGATGAAATTAGTTAACCTAATCCAACTATTGGTTTCGTTTTTTTCATTTAATATTAGCACATTATTTACTGCTAATCTAATTATTTGTACCTATTGCATACATTAGGAACAATGACATAGGATATTTCGAAATCGATTGATTACTGATCATCTATATTTTATTTAATGTTTGACAAAAGATTATTATCATTTATCATCTCTATATTATGTATTTTTTAATCATCTCATCATTTAAAAAAAAACGTCTTAAAATACAAATTCATCGTCACACAATATGAAAGCTATCCACCAAGTTATTGCGTTCATATTAATTCAATAAAAAATGTTGGTAATCAAAAATATATTTTAAATTATATATCGTATTATATATACACATCGCATGTGCTCTATCACTAATACATATAAAGATTTGGTAAAAACTTGTGTGAGACGATCTCACGGGTAGTATTTTGTAAGACGGATATCTTATTTGGGTCATCCATGAAAAAATATTATTTTTTATGCTAAGAGTATTATTTTTTATTGTGAATATTGGTATGGTTGACCCGTCTCACAGATAAAGATTCGTGAGACTGTGTCACAAGAGACCTACTCTAAAGATTTTTATTTTAGCATGAGTGGAGTTTTGTTTTCAAGTATATTCGAGCGAACATCTCACCCATGTACAATATTTTGCAAAAAATCAATGAAATAAAAGGTTTACCTAAATATTTATATATAAAAAAGACATTTGGTCTATATCTAGTATATTCGTCCTAATATTATGCACTTGATTAATACATATTTATCATGTCTTGATAATTATTTTTTTAAAAGTTAATAAAAATAAAAATAGACTACGAATAAAAAAGATTTGAATTTTTAATCGACACAATAATGGATCTCATGATATTGTCTATTATAATCCAAAATTTATGGATACCCCAAAATTTTGTTTAAACAATGTAATAATGTGTGCATGCATGTGGCTCCACTCCACTCTCGATTATATATATTACGACTTTGGTCAACTAAAACTCAACATGATTGATTGTCACTGCTTATATATATATACATATATATATCTTCGTATATATATATATATATATATAAGTGAAATGTATTTTATTTTTTTAAAAAAAACGAAAGATAGATAATTCTATAATAATGTACACTTTGATGTCACTGTATATTACAACAAACATTTAGAAGTTGGTGCCTATCTGGGTCACGAACTTTGACAAAAACTTGTGTGAGACGGTCTTACGGGTCGTATTTTGTGAGACAGATTTTTATTTGAGTTATCCATGAAAAAGTATTACTTTTTATGTTAAGAGTATTACTTTTTATTGTGAATATTGATAGGGTTGACCTGTCTCACATATTAAGATCCGTGAGACGGTCTCACATGATACTCAGTCCACGACTTTTTACGCATATAATAAAATAATTGAACGTATATATTATATATACATCAAATCACGGATCAGAAAACACCTTGAGCTACACGGTATTGATTATTTTTGCCGTCAGTGGGAATTGGTGGCAGACTGGGTGAAGGAACAAGCAATGAGTTGTGATTGAAGTTACACGTTCGCATAAATTTTTCTCTCAACGAAGAGGCATTTATTTATTGAATTTTAATATAAAAAATTATGGTTTTAAAAGATTATATTTACAATTTTAATTTTTCATGTTCTCGAAATTGAGATGATCAATTTTTTCCTTAAAAAGTTGAGAAAAATTCAAAATTTTAAATCAAACGTTTATCACTAGATAAAAAATTATATTTGACGACCAATACATAATTTTATTTCTTTATTGTCGTAACAACGCATATTACACTTGTTTGAGTGCTTATTAGTTGGGTTGTCACACTTAATTATGAGTTTGGGGATGTGCGTGTCTATCTGTTGGTGTTGTCTCATGTACTTTAGTGATCTGTCTTACCATTTCTCTACCGTCGACTATGTCCCCCACTAGACACAATATTATTCGTTAAGATTTTATGTCACTCTTTTACGATCCACATAATCAACCAGATCAAACAA
This sequence comes from Primulina huaijiensis, assembly GCF_012295235.1. Lineage (NCBI taxonomy): Eukaryota > Viridiplantae > Streptophyta > Magnoliopsida > Lamiales > Gesneriaceae > Primulina > Primulina huaijiensis. The sequence goes on along the minus strand of NC_133323.1, from coordinate 4,014,199 downwards.
TGCAATGTCAGCAGCTTGACGTATGAAACATCAAATATATCAATGAGTAGGTCTATTGTAAGATCATCTTACGAATATATATCAATGAGACACCCCGACCCAAATATTCAATGAAAAATAATATTTTTGAAATAAAAATAATATTTTTCATATGTTGGGTCGAATTTGAGATAAATATCATAATAAACATATATAGTATCCAAATATATATAGCTATTTGTATTATTTCCCTTATAGTGTTATATGCCTTCTATTATAATAAATAAACACAATTATCTAATTTTATCCAAATATGTTACCAATTTATTCTTAAAATAAGATGTTATAGTTTACCCAAAGGGTAGTCCAATAATCTATAATATTTTATAAAATAATTTAGCTGAAACAATTTTTTAAATAGCTGTGGGACTGTCTGGAAATTAAAATTACTGTTCGATCCTTTGAAGGTACCTATTCAATTTCGTTTTCATCTTATATTTTACGAACCTTGTTTCGCCCGAAATAAAGTTGGATCTTAAGTATCGGGCTTAAGCCCATGACAAGACCTTACACTTTAGGCCCGAAATCAAATTTTGACTCACCCCACCCTTATCTCCATGACCCAACGGTACAATAACTTTGTTTTTCCTTTTTCTTTCAAATTAATCTTAAAAAATCGAATAAACATTCCACCACTCACAGATAATTGCGCTTTTAGAAAGCAAGTCTAACAATTGACTATAATCATATAGCTGTAATCTTTACAGACAATTTATGAAATCAACTAGGGTCATTTTGCCTTTGCCCACTTATTAAGGAAAAAAGGTAAGCAACAGACAACCATTGTCGGTACCACATTTTATTCTTACAAGGTTTGTTTCTGTCTTCATCATCTCAACGAAGAAATCTTCTTATTGTTTTTTATGATTTATGGTGTGTGTCTAAAGCCAATGGTGCTGAAACTTGAGGGTTTGTGCTTCTTAACTTGCCTTAATTACTGGTTTTGTGTGTGTACGTATGTATTTATGTGGGTTGTTGTGTATGTGACCGTTTGTCTTTCCATTGATTAAAAAAGTGGTTTTTTTTAATTATTGGAGTTTTTCGTTGTTAGTTTGGCTTTGTACTTCAGATTCTTCAAGTGTTTCTGCGGAAGGTTATACTCAAGAAACAAGAAAGCGAAGGGATTAAAGAAGATCTTGAATACTGGGTGGGGTGGCTCTTAACTGGAGATGGCTTGTTTCGGAGGGAAGATTCGTTCATGGGTTCTTCTCTTTTCGGTTGTTTTTTCTGCGTTGCAATTTGCATTGGGAGTCACCGACCCTCGTGATAGTAAGCTGTTGGTTCAAATTTTCTATATTCACTGGTTTCACTTTGTTTGTGTAAAATGAATCTTTCTTCTGAATTGGAATGTTCTCTCTTTGTTCTTTATTTTTCTCAAGAAAAACAATAATAATTCGATGTTTAATTAATTTAACACTGAGTACTTGTGGGAATTTTCCTCTTATATTTGGAATTATGTGTCGGTTGTGCTGTAAATAGCATATGTTCTTATGGTATTTGTTTTTGTCTTGGAATGCTTCATGTCAGTTTATGCAATAAATAGTTTATATACTTCTCTGGGATCCCCACCACTTACTGGATGGATTTCCACTGGAGGAGATCCATGCGGACAGCCAAACTGGCAAGGCGTGGAGTGCGTGAATGCGAATATAACTTCAATGTAAGATGTGTCCTAATTTTCAATCACGCTGTATGATAATTTAACTTTTATGTGAATAAACTTTCTTGTCCTTGATTGATAGAAAATTATCTGGTGCAAATTTAGGCGGAGGATTGGGCAATGATTTGGGATCGTTTGCCTCAATTATGGTGATGTGAGTTTGTTTCTAATGGCTTTCCTTGTTTCTTGCCTCATTCTTTGATCATGCTATTCGCATGGAATTGCTTTATAAACGAGTCTTCAATTGCGCATTGTTTTCTTGATTAATTTGTAGTGCTTTTACATAATTGAATCAATTTGTACGGAGATTAAAGATGTTGATTTTCCTATAAAGCAGAGATTTAAGCAATAATCACATTGGAGGCAGTATACCATCGAACTTGCCGGTCACTCTTAAAATCTTGTATGTTTCTGATCTCAAACTGGTTATTACATCATGTTACAACTTACAACTCTTTCTGTAAATAATGGCTGATAATACCCTTATCCCCCCGCCCACCCCGCATAAAACACCACGAACTCTAGTTCTCTTTCAGAGAATCAGATTACAGGAAATGTTCCAGGTACTTTATCAACGTTGGGGCAGTTGACAGATTTGTAAGTTCTATTCTCTCTCTAGTCCTACTTTCTCTAGTCTATTCTTTTCACCTGCTCTGTATCTATTTCTAGTTTACTTAAAAGCCCTTTACTTTCCAGGTCTCTGAACAATAATCAATTAACTGGATCGATTCCTGATGCCTTTGAACAGCTCACGGAGTTGATTAACATGTCAGATTTTATGTACTTGGAACAGAAGCTCATGTTAGATACACTTAGACGATCTTTGTTTGATTTAAATCGTGCTGATGATGCAGGGATTTGTCAGGGAATAGTTTAGTTGGCCAGCTGCCCTCTTCAATGGGGAATTTGTCATCTCTGACCACCTTGTAAGTGTATAGTCTCTGAGTGTAAAATGTGGTCTTAATATTGTATTTTCCTATGCTAATATTGACTGGACTGTATTGTACTACAAGAGTTTTCTTCAAGCCATAATATCTTGCGGTACGCCAATCAGTTATGGGAAAAAATATAAATATCTGACTGTCGATACTTATTTCCACCATATCGTCCTGAGTATCCATGGCTCATGTTATGAACCACTCAAATGCTTTATGTAGCCTGCGTGTTTATATTTGGTGAGTTTCAATGAGAGAGGCCGGTTGTACTGGTAAAATGAATGTTCATTTAGTAAAAGAAATTTTGCAACTAATATGGATAGTCCACTACAGAAATCTTCTTAGGCCCAAATAAAATTACTGTATCCTAGAAAATTTTTCACAGTATTTGCTCATTTGCATTCTTTTTGACACAGTAAAGATTAACAATTTCTTTTTACCCGTGTCTTCTTGTTGTTTATAGGCATTTGCAGAACAATCAGCTCTCTGGAATGCTGGATGTTCTGCAGGATCTTCCTCTCATAAATTTGTACTGTAGTTCTTCACCATGTGATAGTTTATTATTTTAATAATTCACTTTTCTTTACTGGAGTTGTTACATTCTTCTTTCCCCCCCTTTGCACCCTCCAGAAACATAGAGAATAACCTGTTCTCTGGACCTATTCCACCAAAATTGATTACTATTCCAAATTTCAGGTGAAACTTTAAGTTGATTTCTCTGTCATCTGGCCTTTTTTGCAGTTTAGCTCAAATCTTTACCTTGTGATTTAATAAGACCTCCCTTTCATGGTGCAGAAGCGCAGGTAATCCCTTCAACACTACGATAATACCTTCTCCACCATCTCCATCTCCTTTATTATCCCCTTTGGAGGCACCATCTCCTTGGTCAGCTCCTTCAGTTAATGTAAAGGGGCCATCAGCATCTCGATTACCAGAATCTGGTGGGAAAACGAAGCACAACACTGCTAGTAACATCTCATGGATACCTATTGTTGGGTTGTTTGTAGTTGTAGTACTTGCTTTGGGCGTATGTTTCTTCTTGTTCAGATGCTGTAGAAGAAAATTTAGTGAGAAAATAGCCAAGAATCAAGAGATGGAGAAGCATGGTGTTATGACCGAGACTCAGAAACCTGATCAATCTTCACAAAAACCTTTGTACCAAGTAGAGAAAGGTAATCAACCTCCCCCATGCTTTTTCTCTTTTCTACTGTCAGTTTTTTTCCATTTTCCCTCCGATCAATTAAATGTTATCGTCCAAAGCAGTGCCAAAGAACACCTTTCGAGGAAAGGATCACAGTATAGATATGACAAGATTGGATAGTTCTCTATCAACCCGCACCCCTCCATTTCCACTAGTGTCTGCCGAAAAAATTCCTGCTGATCCATTTTTTACTGCTTTAAGCTCAAGGGAAAACGCTTCTAAAAGTCTAGGCTCTACCAATTTCTTCACAGTTGCATCTCTTCAACAATATACGAACAGCTTTTCTCAAGAAAATTTTATCGGCAAAGGCACACTAGGCACAGTTTATAGAGCTCTACTTCCTGATGGAAAGGTACGCATCTTATGATGTATCTTTGGACTCTTTGCTATCTGCTGGATGTAATACTTGTGAATCGAACTCTTGTTTTTTTGTGATTGTATTTGTTTGTTTTCTTTGGTTCAATGTTGTATGATATGTTGATATTTTAAGAGGCCTGTTTAATTTGCAGACGGGTCATTTTCTACAAAAATGACCATGGGCTGATCACTTATGAAAGTACATCGCCTCTCGTTTGATTGTCGCACGGATATATTATTCTAGATATTTTTTTATTTTTCCACCCTTCGGTATAGAGTCATCTTGGTCAGTTCTGTAACAGTGTACTATGGTAGCTGCCCATCCTAGACAAGATTTTGTTATGTATGTGACACAACACCCTTGATGACTCTGTTTCCCTCCATCTTCAATGGATTCCAAGGGAGAAACATGGTCTTTATTTGATGTAATGTATTGTTTGTGTCCATGTTGCTCTTCTCATGAGGTTGTCAACACATCTCTAGATACTGGCAGTCAAGAAACTGGAGCAGTCAGCTTCAGAGAATTTGAGTGACAGTGAATTCCTCGAGCTCGTGGCAAGTATCTCAAAACTTCAACACCCAAATATAGTTAAACTTGTCGGTTACTGCATGGAGCATGGACAACGCTTGCTTGTTTACCATTACTGCCATCGTGGGACACTTAATGAGGCATTGCACCTGGATGACGAGATCAAGAGAAAGCTTTCATGGAATACCCGTATGACTCTGGCGCTTCAAGCTGCACAGGCTCTGGAGTACGTTCATTTTACCAAAAGTGAATAAGATTTTGACAAGAAAATTAGGTTATTTGATTTATCCACATAGATAAATTTCCTGGTTCACCTATTCTTAAAATACACATTTCAGTCCTGCTTGCTTTAATTCCTTTGGTCTTTCGCAGTTTTTGGAAAAAATCTTTCACTCCGCACTTTTACCCATTATTATTTGGAGACTTAGTTGTGCTGTTTTATTGTAGATATTTGCATGAGGTGTGTCAGCCGCCTGTTGTGCACCGGAATTTAAAGTCTACTAACGTGCTACTAAATGATGATCTTTCTGTACGAGTTTCTGACTGTGGCTTGGCTCCTTTGTTATCATCTGATCACATGACTCAGGTAATATCTTGCAGGTATTTTCATATTGTTTTAAGTGTTAACCGATGTTAGATGTTAGAACGATAGAGTCATTATTCATGTTCAGATGTTGGCAGCTTCATCTATTCGAATTTTCATGGATGCTAGTGTTTTTTGATCAGTTGCAAGGTTACGGTTACGGTGCTCCAGAACTCGAGACAGGAAGCTATTCTCAGCAGAGTGATGTTTACAGCTTTGGAGTTGTGATGTTAGAACTTCTTACGGGTCGAAAATCTTATGACAGGTTTTTCAAATCTTTATACCGTAGCTAGGATCTAGATAAATATTGCTACGTTTAATTCTACATACCTTAAACGAGGAAAGGCTTATAAATTAATTTCTTCCCAAAACAGGTTCCGTCCTCGAGGATCACAATATCTGGCTAGATGGGCATTGCCACACCTTTACGATATAGATGCATTGTCAAGAATGGTCGAGCCTTCTCTAAAGGGTGCTTATCCATCTAAATCTCTCTCTCGACTTGCTGATATAATCACGTTATGCATTCAGGTATATCTCCCGTTTCCTTTCCTTGTATTCCATGGATTGGTTTTGAGTGATAGTACTTGATGATGGACTCAGGAAAGTGTTTCATTTAATTTTTGTTTGGATCTGATGTCTAAATTTAGCAACCTTTTAAAATCACAGATGCCAGGATCCTGATCCTAGTGACCTAGCAAACCCATGATTGTACCGATTGACGTTTGAATTATGGTAATGGTAGCGTATTAACATGTTTTCTTCCTTTTACGCAGCCCGAGCCAGAATTCAGGCCGCCGATGTCTGAGATTGTCCAAAAGCTATCTTATTTGATATCGAGTGATCGCTGAGTGATGTGCCCATGACGAGATGGCAAGAATCTGGATCTCAACTGTGTTGGCACTTACATTCTTTTTTGTTGTGTTTTCATGTAAATCGTAGCCCCTCAACCTTTTGCTTTTCAGGGTGCATGTATATTTTCTATGGTTTGCTTCAAATGGATGGTGATTTTGTATCAAATGTTGTCTTTAAAATAGCATTGCATTTTTATTTTTATTTTTATTTTTATTTTTTAATGTGTGAGAAATTAGACACTGTATTTTCCCATCTCATCCGTCCTGCTGGCTGGTGAAGAGAACTTAATCTGGCTGGCAGATTCTGCCCTTATATAACATTTTAAATGCTGGAGAGACTTATTCTTTACTAAATTATTCGATGAATCACAAATAAAAAAGATATATGAGGTGAGGATATTAAAAAATTCATAAAACATTATGTATATTCTTTTAAAAAATATTAATTTTGGGCATATTACAGCCTCACTTTTGTGTTTTAAATTCGCTTGTTAATGCAGACATCTCTATCCGACATACAATATAATATTCTCGCAATGTTCATTTGAAATTTAACTAATAATTCGGCGAAGACTTAAGACAAAGATTAAATTAAAATTTCATTCCTCACACATTATCTATTATAGAGTCCACGTCACCATGTCCCGGAAGAAAATATCAATATTTATGAATGGTTAGGGGTTGAGGCTTATTTTTATTTGACAAATTTTTTTTTAGTTATGAAACTATTAAAGACCAAGAAAAGTAAAAATTAAACAATATCTTTCTGAAAAAAATAAAGATTGGAAAAATAAACAAAAGGTGGACCAAATATATTTTTAAATGGAGTGAATTTTTTTAAAGGTGGGCCAATCGAAAATTAAAAAGAAATGTAAACATTTTTAAAGGTGGGAAAAAAGAAGAAGAGAGAAGAGAATACGACTTTGTTTTTAATGTTCACATCACATTCAAAGTATTAATTTATTGAATAGCTATATTATATCACAGTTAAAATCATGCTTAAAATAAGAACGGAGTCTATTCAAGATAAATCGACTGAAAATCATTTTCATGTAGAATGATTTATATAAATTAAACTACATGATTCTCGACGAATTATGAGAAACATAAAAATTCTTATTAAACAGTCTCACGAATCATTATTTTTTAACAATGTCCAAAGCAAAAATTAAATATAGATCACGACAGCTAAACCTCTGCTTCAAAGTTAGTGGTTGGAATGTATTTACAAGTCCTTACAAATGAAAATTCTCGACCTCAGGCAGAATTAGGATCGTACAAAAAAGAAATTATTTCTATTTTTTCCTTATAATATTGGCCCCTTTATGAAAACGCAAAAAAAGAACACAATTTCTTGTATAAAAGAAATGACTTTTTAAAATCATGTTTTTTTTTAAAAAGATATAAAACCACATGTAAACGGGACAAATGTGTCTGATTATTTTTGAAAAATATAGAGTTTCAAAATACTTGTAATTTTACTCAACTTTTTTGATATTTCATCTGCTGATAGATCCAATATGCCTATTTTTTTTTAATATCCAAGTTATTAATTTATTATGCTTTTGTTTTATCAAGAAAAAAAAAAGATATTTCGGGAAAAGGGGACTTAAATAATTTGAATTATTATATCTAAATATAGTGACACTAATTCCAAGCTCAAACCCACAGATATATGCATATAAAGATTCTGTTTATCCAGTCCCATGCTGTCTCCTGTACAGCAACGTTATTATTATGAACAACATGGGAACTAAAATTCCCAAATGTTTATCTGCTAATCTTGTCGGTGAATCTCCCGAGTGAATAAAAGGCAGTAAATCTATACGCGGCTGCGTGCTGCGTGCTGCGGTTGTGGTTGCGTGTACATTTTCATTTATATATATATATACAGAATTTTTAACTTTACTATTATTAAATTTTTTTTTTCTGTACGTTAGTTTCTCCCATCCCCTGTTGAATTCCGCATTGAATTTTTTTTCCTCCATTTTCTTTACCGGGTTTCGTTTGGAGAATCTATTCCCAACTTTTTCTCGCTGGAATTTGAGTCACCGTTGCTTGTATCTACATAGTTATACTCTTTCTTACTGGGAACTACAGTTCGTTTCTTGGCCGGGGCACGGAGGAAGGCCTCGTGTCGGAGTTCTGATTGACGGAAACGAGTTTAAATAATGGCGAAGCGTGGTTATAAATTGCGTATCCTATTGATTTCTGCTGCTGTCTGTTTATGTATCTGCTTATCCATGTGTGTTTGTAATTTGAATCTCGGTGAGTTTGAGAGGGCAGCTCAGAAATCTATTTTGGGTTTGTCTTCATTTGCGTGATCTGAGATGCTACAGAATTGGTGTTCTTGAAATCTTACTTTTATTTTCTTTGTGTTCAGGGAAGTGGATAAGGGGGAGTAATCGTTGAAATTGTTGGAAAAAGATTGTGGCATGCCTCTCTTTATCTGTTTTTCTTGATCAGTTAAATCTTGATTGAAGTGGTTGAGTTCATTGGGTGTAGTTGATTTCGCAGAAAATTTGTTTCTTGCTCTTATTGTATTGGAGTTGAAGCGAGAGTAAAAATTTAAGTTTTGATTTCCTACTCAGATGTGTTAAGTATCCTGAGCGGCTACAAGTGTTGAGATTTTCAGTCCTTGCGAAATTTGTCTTTTGTTGGTTGATTTATGTGGATCAGTTTACGACAAATTGATGATAGTTCCTTTAACTTACTTCTGAATGCTTCTATAATTATTTGTCATTGCATTGCTGCAAGTTTAAATGTTTGTTCTTGACTAAACCTTCTGTAGAGGAATTTGTTGCACATGCAGGGAATGTAAATTGTTTGAGGTTTGGGAAAAAGAATTGCCGAGTATTTATTACCGGTGGGGATGATCAGAAAGTGAATCTCTGGTCCGTTGGGAAACCGACATCTTTGATGGTTAGTATAGAATAATATCTAACCTGTGGCTTGCACACATTGCCTCTGGCCCTGAACAGCATGTTTGATGACACGTCGTACACGCACATTAGAACAATTTACCTTAACGTGATGGATTTGATGATTTGTTCTTTTCTCAAATGTTGGGGTCTTATTACTATTTTTAATCATATTGAAAGGAATTAATCACCATTGGACCGTACATTAGAACTTCGTCATTCATGCATGGAACCTATACAAATATCCCAAGCATCTGGTGTTTCCTTTTTTCAACATTTATCACACGATTGGCGCTCTGTTAAACATCAGGCGCTTCGTAAGTTTTCTTCAGCTTTTACGTTTAAACTGGCTTCAACTTTCCCAATATCATTTGCTGATTTGTTTTACATCATGTAATTTTTTGCAATTTGGACTCCAGTGGTATGTGCTGTTTTTCCCCAACCGGTGAGCTTAAGATAACACCTTTTAGCATAGTACTTGCTGTTATCTTTCTAATGACGTAAAAAATCTGAACAGCATTAAGTTGTTGGTTGTTCCGACTTGATATATTTCCTGCTTTCTAATTGCGTTAGTGTGCTATAAGTTTGCTGGGAGATATTGGAATTAAAGCACATGCAATTTAGTTGGACCGACCAATCATTGCTTGTTGCTATATGTATAATAGTGTTATTTCCTGGGATTAGTTTTGATTGCTTCGAACTTTGATACTGCCAGTTATAGATGTCTTCTTAATTTCTCGTTCTTGCAATTTTGGAAACTTGCTTCTGTTCTTATACTTTGAATAGTTGTTGTCACCATATACTGGCAAAGGATGACGAACTTCTGGTTATTATGCAGAGCCTATGTGGTCACACTAGTCCAGTTGAGTCTGTGGCTTTTGATTCAGCAGAAATTATAGTAGTAGCCGGATCTTCTTCTGGTGCCATAAAGTTGTGGGATTTGGAAGAAACAAAGAGTTGGTTAATTTATTTTCATCGTGATTTATGCTATACTGATTTGAATTTCAGTAATGATAATGGATTTAAATTAGTCCAAAATCCGATCTTGTTATTTATTTTGTCAAACTGCAAGCAAATTGCAATTAATCGAATATTTTTATCATGCTCGGGAGACTTTTCTCTGACCTTATTAATGTTCTCGAATTGTAGTGGTCCGCACTCTCACTGGACACAGATCCTATTGCACCGCTGTCGAATTTCATCCATTTGGTGAGTTTTTTGCATCTGGTTCTATGGACACCAATCTAAAGATATGGGATATTAGAAAGAAAGGATGCATCCACACACATAAAGGTCATACTCGAGGAATCAGCACAATAAGATTCACACCTGATGGCCGGTGGGTAGTTTCAGGTGGATTCGATAATGTTGTAAAGGTATTGCTGTGACATTTTTAAAAAGTATTAATTTGTAATTGGCTCTTGTGTATTTTATTTGGCCATGAACTGCATATTTGTTGCACAGGTTTGGGACCTGACAGCCGGAAAGCTTTTGAATGATTTCAAGTTTCATGAAGGACACGTTCGGTCCATAGAGTTTCATCCACTTGAGTTCCTTTTAGCGACTGGTGAGTTTGTAAAATGGGTTTACTCGTGTTCTGATTTTCTGTGCTCGTGGTATGCTGATCGGATTGGTTTTTAATTTTTGTTCCAGGTTCAGCTGACAAAACCGTGAAATTTTGGGATTTGGAGACATTTGAGATGATAGGATCTGCCAGACGTCAGGTGTTTAAACTTGCCCATTAAAACTCTATGCCCAAATTCGATATTTCTTCGCAGTTGGGTATTTTACGTTGAAATGTAGCGTGCTGATTATTCAATGATTCGAATAGCAAAATATATATTTATGTTTTTCTTTTTAATATTTCCGATATAGTCTCCTATGTCATGATAATTAATGACCAGGCACGCTTCATCTATTCTCTCTCGAAAATCTTTGAAGAATGTGATATTTTTTACTGTTCTACTATCTTGCTTATTTCAATAATATAATTTTTTTTTGTTGTATTTTATGATAGTTTTGGGATCTCCCAGTTCACTCGCTCTTCGGCACTCAAGATCCAACACTTTTACTAGATTTACCAAAAGTATTTGCCATTTGGAAATAAATCCAAACCTAAAATAATTAAATTAGCTGCTTTTGCATGTCTGCCACCCTTTCCATCCCTATTTTTGTATTATGTATGTTATCCTTTTTTTGGCTTATTTGGTTAGACTTCTCAAGACGTATGCTTGAATCAATTTGGTTGTCTCATCCTTTAGGCTGCAGGAGTACGAGCACTAACCTTCCATCCTGATGGAAAAAGTGTGTTTTGCGGATTTGATGATAGTTTGAAGGTATGGTTTTGGAATTTTGAATTACGTTTATCACTTTAAAAGAGGAACATTTTTTAATGTTGTCCATTTAAAACTTCAAATGTAGGTTTATTCATGGGAACCTGTAATATGCCATGATTCTGTTGATATGGGGTGGTCTACAGTTGGTGATCTTTGCATTCATGATGGAAAACTTTTGGGTGGAGCATATTATGAAAACTCAGTCGCAGTTTGGGTGGCAGATATTTCGGTATTGGTCTGTTCTTTTTGCCACGTCCGGTCATCAATCACTTCCGTTTGTTTTTCACTTTAAATAATTCCACTTGCATACTTTGTTCCCTTGGTCAAGTATTGTTTATATGTTAGCTTATAGAGCCATATGGCACAAGGGTGGCACATGAGCAACATAACCAGTCGGAGCAGAAACCTGGAGATCAGGTGAAAAAAGAAGAAAGTCATCTAAAGCCCAAGCCAAATATGCGCTCTACAACACCCGAGAGTGATGCAAAGGAAATCAAAACAATATATGTGGACCGTATGTTTATTGTGCTTTTCTCTACTTCCCTCTCAATGTTATGGAAGTGTGATATTTCTGAACAATTAGAATAATTTTAGACCATTTGAAGTTTCAGGAGCGAATCCCATCATTTCAAAGGCACCTGCTTCCCTTGATGCCCCTAAGGGTGTAACCCCGTCGGAACCAAAGGAAACGAGTGCTGTTGGAATTCAAAAGCGGGCTCCTGCTATTAGCTTGCCAGCAAAAAATAATACACCAGCCACTAATAGGTCTCTTGTTATGCCTAGCATTGTACCTCGTGATGCTTCCGATGGAAAAGATTCAGTTGGGTCTAGGAAGGAAAATATTGCTTCTATTAAAGCAAGTAGCGTTGTTTCTGCTAAGCCTCCTCATACGCGGAGGCTATCCAACTGTAGATTTGATGTGGAAAGACTGTCGGTGTCCCTCGACTCCGTTCCGTCCGACAATGTGAAAAATCCGTTTGGCACTAAGAGGGAAACAAATGTCCGCTCTAGACTCGTGACTGATGAAAATGCTAAGGATTCATCCGAGGGGACACAATCAAGCATCAAGACTGTTGTGGAAAAGTTTGACAGAACTTCATCACCGGCAACTACATTAAGCACGGGTAGTTGTTTATTTTCTCCCCCTAAAATCTCTATTTGTCATTCAAGAGGAAACACTACGAAATAGAAAACAACCACCCAGTTGTATGCACTGCAGCACAACTAGAATAGAGGCTATTGTTTTTAAGATTTGTTGGTGCTTTGGGAAATTCTGATTTTATTTAGAAGCTGATTCTGTTTCGAGTTCTCACGTGTTATCAATTTTCACAGCTTGATTCTGAAACTAGACTTGCTGCCTTCCTTCTGTACCTCAGCAAAATCTAAATCGTTAAATTTAAAGCTATGTTGTTTTCAAGTAGTTGTCGGCTGACAAGCTTAGCACATATATGCAATTTTCCAATGTCGTGGAATTCGTTTTCTAGTGCTGTTTTGGTAACTGTAGTATGTATATACATTTTTGGTTATGCTGATTGTTTTTTACCTGCGTTATAGAATGTGGTCAAAGCTTTGCTTTTCTGATCTTCCCAAAATGTTTTATTGTTTCAGTTGTTGTCTCAGGTGTTCATACACCAAATAGCAGTAAAACGGTGAACCCCGTCAAATTTGTTGATGGGGGGTGGTTGTTTAATATGATTATTAGTCAGCGATAACTGTTTGACTAAATAAAGTTTTAATTGGTCTTGTGCTTGATTCTGGCATTGGCAGTTGTACATGGAAGGACTCGTAGTTTGGTAGAGAGGTTTGAAAAAAAGGAAAATTGTGATGATGAAATTTGCGTGCCCAATAAAGCTTCTGGTGTGACCACCGATGCTGTGGAAACACCTTCCTCTCAGGTAGAAACATTTTCCTTTTAATCTAATAATTTATCTGTCTTGGTGGGAGCCTAGAAATCTTCAGTCAATTTTCAAGTGAGCTACCAGATCTTTCTAGATAATTTGAAGCCATAGAATTTTAGCCCATTTGATAGGATGAAATAGCGGTGTTGCTTGTTGACTTTGCTGGGGGCCATCTTTGCTACATGGTTTCTTTTCTATTGTAGTTCCCTTGTCCTCGTCAAGTATTGGTGTTCTATTTCTGAGACTTCCAGATATTGTTTCATTTCCTAAACCAGCAAATTTTTTTTGCCAGTAGACAAGTCCTATTGAAATGAGTAATGTGAATCACTAATTATTGGTTTTTTTTCTCCTGTCAATGGCCATGATCTCCTTTAATTTTCCACCTTCCATCTTATTGTTCTGATTTCAAGATTGATGTTGCCTTTTCTTGTAAGTTGAATCTTCAATAATTGAGCAAGTTACTTTGTGAGACATACTGGTCTTTTACACTTTATGCTCCACCTTTCTGTCCCTACCTCTAAATGCATCATCTTCTAATGAAATATAAATGGTGTTATTGTACTGTTTTTCAGAATACAGACCTGAAAGTTATTACAAGGGAGGAGCCTACCGTGAGCGATGTTAGTGTTATAGAAAATCTGATGCAGAATCATGATTCCCTGCTGAGTTCCTTTCGATCTCGACTAAGTAAGTTACAGGTAAACGAAAGGAGATTGTTTAAAATAAGTGCAATGAATTTTTGTGTCTGTAAGTACTTGACACGTGTTAAAAATTTCTGCTGCACAATATGAGCTTTAACAATTTACCAATACCAAAATGTTCTATAGCATTAAAGATCATTTTACTTAAGGTACAAATTTATCTGGCAATATCTGATGTCTGCTAAATATCGATGTATGTCTAACTAATTTTATCACAAGTTACGGCTGATGCTGATGGTGCATTATAAAGTTTTTGAATTATCCAATAGCTCAAACACCATGTTTAGATTGATACACCCACAATTGTTGCTTCTCTCGATAATCGCATCAACTAGTGAATCATAGGAGTTGAACACATAATTTTAAGTCTGATGGTCATACTTAACACTTGCCTTACATAAAAAATTATAGTCAATAGTAATGATGCAACTTAAAATTTTAAATCTTATAATTCTTTAGGGCCATGCTCAATGGTTGTGCCACATATACTACCACAAAAGGGTAAGATGGAATTGCTGCTTAACAAACAGTTAGTGATTGTTACCTGTTATCAATGCATTGTTAGAAACTTCTTGTTCTTTTTGGTTTGGGTTTTCGGACGTGGAAATTCAATTACATGCAGATGGTACGACATTTTTGGGAGAGGAATGATGTGAAGGGTGCCATAAATGCCGTGACAAAATTTCCAGACCATTCTGTGGGTATTTCTTGCAGTAATTTTTTTTTTATTATTTTACCCTATTAACAATTCCATGCACGGTGTTTTCTTAAGGTACTTTGCTGGTGCAGGTACAGGCAGATGTAGTTGGTGTTTTCCTTGAAAGAACAGAGATTATTACATTGGACTTATTTTCTTGTTTGCTTCCAATGCTTTTGGGATTATTGGAAAGCAAAGTAGATAGGTAATTAACTCATCAAACTTTGCATATGAGCAGTTCTAAGGACATGGATCTATAGCTGTGTGATGAGTTGAACTAGCTTGAGTTGAGCTTGCTTGATCTTTCACCCTATTAGCTACTTTTATAGGTTGATCAGAAAGCTTTCATGGATGCTAGTTGGCATTTAATGCCTTCTTCTTTAATTTTTTTTATATGTTATGTTCTAATAATATCAGTAATAATTATTGTTACTTTGAATAAAACAGAAATATGGTATCCATGTTTCACGACTGATGGAGGCTTGTTCATTGTGTCTTTTACCTTTAAGTTGACCTTGTCATTTTTCAAACCCTAGTGAAACCATTCTCTAAGTTGAATAAAAAATGGGACTTTTTGAACAATAACCCACTACTGGCCTTCTAATTTAACTGTCTTAACTATCATGATTGTGGGATGAATTTGTCGCTATTTTACCGCGAACCAGTTTGAATTCAGATCTCTGTTCATCTTATCATCACTGCCGATTATGAAAACTGTTTTTGCCTGGCAATGGAAGATGAAACATCCTTTTTCTGTTTGCCCGCTCTCTTTCTATCTGATTTTGAATTCTGCAGTTTTCATTGTAGATTAAACTGATATGCCATGTAGCATGTTCTCACGATTTTGTATTGTCCGATCGAATTTCATCTGCAGACACTCTAACGTTTCGTTAGAGATTCTTCTAAAGTTAGTATCGGTCTTTGGTACAATGATTCGTTCGACAGTTTCGGCACCTCCAGCCGTTGGAGTAGATCTTCACGCAGAAGAGAGGTAATGTAGCTGATTTCCCTTCTAGCATATCGGTGGTGTTGCCAGAAGGATCTTACTGCATCACATTCTTACTTGATGAATTTTCTCTGGCAGACTTCAATGTTGCAAAAGGTGCTTTGCCCATCTGCAAGACATACAGACAATTCTTCCAGAACTTGTGAAGTAAATATCTTTTCTTGAATTCAAAATAGATCAATAAGTAGTAGTGTATTTTTGGAGCAAACTATTTCTCAAAGTGCATTCGACTAATTTCTCCATTTCTAGGACAACCTGTGTTAGGTTCTCAGTATTACCATTTACTCCACTCCAGCTATGCAGTATTCAAAATTAACGTTTACCAAACGAAAAGAAACAGGGTATACATGATTAGGATTTCCTACAGGCAGATCCAACTTTCCTTCATCAGAAAAAAATTCAGTTGTTTTTTTAAAGTAGAAGTTAAACGACGGGTTATGTTTCCGGTATTTTTTAAAATGTCTTTTGATTATTTTTCAAAAGTGAAATTCGGGAAATTAATTTATGCTTGATTATATTTTAAAAATAAGNTTTTTTTTTTTTTTTTTTTTTTTTCCCTCTAGATTTGCTGTTAGATTTCAGAAAACTATCAATCGCCTCCCTTCGTATGAAATCTTGGGTCTAGCCATGTTCTACTAGATTTGCTGTTCTAGAAGAGAGGCCAGTCAAGATCTCATGTTCATAACACAAAATTTGGATCAATATCGTGTCAATTACCTGATATATATTCCTGAACACTTCTTTATCCACGCAGGAGGCGAGGCGTTGTAGCAAAATGCGCGCAACAACTAAATATGGTTCTCCAATAGTCGGAAATGCATGCAACGACTAAATTGCTTCTCCAACAGTCGTAGGCTACATGTGATGAAACAACAAGAATTCTTGCCAGAAATCTGTCTCTCTGATGGAAAATGCACGCGATTTTGTCCCGATGATATCTGTTTTTCGCCGGCAGTTTAAAGTTTTGAAGAGCTACGCTAAGTGCAATGCTTCTTGCCCAACTGCACAGTAGCTTTTGATACGGCAGACATTCGATCTTTTGGACGCCTATTTGGTGTAATTCTGTGTATACATGTATGTGTAACATGAAAACATATGGTGTAAGTCAAAATTGAATGTGTACTCTAATTTAGTAATTTTTGGGATAAATCAACAAAGTAATTAAATGTATGTTTTAAAAACTAGAATTCAAATTGGTGCTGGAAAGCCAGATTTTGTATTGGAAGAGTTGTCACGTACGTTATGATTTTATTATATTTTCATGCTAAAAGAATAGTAGTTTTCCAAACTCAATGACTTTATTGTAATTTAATTAAACAAATAAGTTTATTTCGCAACACTGGGTTAATCAACGCAAAAAATAGAAATTGTTCGAGTTTTCGAATACCAAAATTTAATTTTTTTGGTAACTCCTAAATATTATGATGATTTCATTGTGATACAAGTACGAGAAAAATTTCTATTAATCAAAGCAATTTGTCCAATATCTATTGAAAAAAATTCGAAAAAAAATTCACGTGTCAATTTTAGTTGTTAATATCATTATTATATTTTTATCAAATCAGCAAGGCCTTTGAAGAATTATTTCTTTGACATCCCACGACGTGCACAAGTGCATGTATATGTGTATGATCAAGAGGGAAGAAGTTCAATGATGTCCTTAATATCTTATTTATATATATAGACTTTTATAAACCTTAATACCATATCTCATTAAATCATTATAATAAATATTATATCTAGAAGATCTTTATCATAAATATAATCTCTAGAAAGGTAAAACACAATATTCCACATAATCTTATTAATAGAAAATTAAATTTAAGGAAGAAATTATATCACAATAAAATCTTAACATAATTATCTAGAAAGACAAAATTATAATTAAACATTAAATATCATATCAACAAAGAAGAATATATCTTGAGAAATAAATTTAATATGGAAATTATATTTTCCTTCAATATATTTAGCATAATATAATATATTTTCAAAATCTAGTTAAATGAGCTGGATTTAAATTCGGTTCCGTCGGGTTTTAAGTTGAGACATAACAAGTATATTATAATTTTGAACAATTAATTTGATTTATTTTGACATTTTATGATAATAAATAAACTGCATACCTTACAAAAATTAAATGTTTAAGGTTATATAAAAAATTCGATGATAGAATAAACTAATTACAAAATTTAAAAAATACAAACAGAAGATATTATAGTTAAAACCGATTGCATTTTAAAATAACTCGTGTTACTTATCAAAACTCTAAAAAATAAATAAATAAACATTAAAAAGAAATAAATCCATTAATTACGTAGGCGAGCTTTAGATCTTCCCTCCGGCATTTGATCTTCACTTGCCAAAATAACCCGATCCTCTTTCAACTGAATTTCGATTTTCCACATTCTCTTTCTCAAAATTCTCTCCAAAAATCATTCCACTTTTTTTGCCATGAACGAAGAAGAAAAAATAATCAAGATTCACATCCCGTTATATTCTTATAACAAGGTTGTGAAAATGATGCAAAATTACTGTGAAGAAAATGGTTATATGATGGATACTGAAAGTGAAATCGTGAATGCTGAAGATTTGGAGCCGGTTCAAGAAAATCTGGTGCACTGTGAAGGCCACAAGAAAAATGGTGTTGGATTTGGAGATGCAGTGTTGAAGACCTTGATAGGGTTGAAGAACATGGTGACCTGTGGAGCAATGATTTACGTGGCCTTGAAGGTTGGAGAAGTCGTAAATGGATGGAAAAGAGCTGGATTCTCCATAAAAATAAATTTCAAGGAAATAGTTTTTTTCAATTGACTCGTAAATAATTTTTTTTCTGATATAAGAAAATCAGTGAATTTTCGTATATGCTAGTGATATGTGTTTTTTCTGTGTTCTTTAAACTTGTGATACATCTTGATTTCTGCTTGAATTCTTTTAGTCGCGGTTTGATCGAATCGACTTGATATGATACTTTTTTGTGTTTGATTGCTGTTTCGCCTTTTTCGTTTGGTGTTTCGGAGTAAGCAGTGTTTTGAAGTTTTTCTTGTTTTTTGTTTTCGGTGGATGAATTGCTTTTATTTTCATTCAACTGCAGTATTCTTTCTTTCTCAGGCGGGGCGGAAAGACTCCGATAATCGTCCGCAAATTTGGAATCTATGATCATTTCTTGTTTGATTAAATGGTTTTGGTGTTTACTTAATTTAAAATTAGAAAAAACAAATTGTTTATTTTTTTGCCGTCTGTTTTTCGAGGTGACGCAAGTGCTTGATTTTTTTTATTTTTTTTTGCCATCCTTGTTTCCTTATGCTGTTAAAATTTTAGTTATTTAATCATATAAAAAAAATTACAGAAGAAAAGTAACGTTCTAGACTGGATGATCTGAAAACATAGATCTTGGACGAAATGACAACTAGATGCCGAAGAAGAAAAAAAATCTACATGCATTTTTAAAGCTTTCAATTTTCATCCTTTGTCACTCTCTAAAAGGCCTGGAATTGACTAAGTTACTTGTCAATTCAGTGGCTTGAAACCTCTACATGGACTCGGTGTAGCAATTTAAAATATACATATACATATACGAAGTAAGGAAAGATTTTACGGGCTGTATTTGTGCAGAGATTTTCTGTATTTTTTAAATAATAGAATTTTAATTTTTATTTACTTTTGTGGAATTTAACTTATTTCTAACTCTTTTCACGTAATTTTGTAGATTTGTTTTGCATAATTTTTATTTATATTTGTAATTTTTTCATAGAATCATATTGATTTTGTAATTTACGACATATTTTTGTGGAATTGATATTTTTTTATTGATTTTTTTAGAATCTCACATGTCTCTAACAATTTTCACGGAATCTTATAGATTAATTTTGCATAATTTTTATTGACATTTGTAATTTTTTTCACAGAATACTACTGATTTTGTATTTTGTTATTGTGATTTTTAATTTTTTTTACTAAAAAGTTGAATTTTGAATAACTTTCATTTGTTTCAAATATTTAATTTTATCACTCAATATGATATTTTTTACTTATTGATTTAATATACGAAAAATAATAAATAAGTTAATACTAAATTTATTATAATTTAATTAATTAATATTTTTTAAAATACATAAAAATAATTTTCAATTTTAATAAACAATCAAACTTAAAATAATTTCATTCATTTTGAATAAATTTTTGTATAAAAATATATCAATTTTGTTTTTGACAATATGTCAAATTAACCAAAAAATAAACAAGACATTGACTTGTACTTGAAAATAAATAATAATTATGTTAAAATATTTGAATTAGTGTAATTTTATAAAATTTTATTGACATTTGCAATTTTTTTCATAGAATATTACTGATTTTATATTTTGTGATTGTGATTTTTAATTTTTTTTTACTAAAAAGTTGAATTTTGAATAACTTTCATTTATTTCAAATATTTTTATTACTCAATATGATATTTTTTACTTATTGATTTAATTTACGAAAAACAATAAATAAGTTAATACTAAATTTATTATAATTTAATTAATTAATATTTTTTAAAATACGTAAAAATAATTTTCAATTTTAATAAATAATAAAACTTAAAATAATTTCATTCATTTTGAATGAATTTTTGTATAAAAATATATCAATTTTGTTTTTGAGAATATGTCAAACCAAAAAATAAACAAAACAATGATTTATACTTGAAAATAAATAATAATTATGTTAAAATATTTGAATTAGTGTAATTTTAAAAATTTTTAATGTGTGTACTCATTTATTAATGTGTGTAACATGAAAACATATGGTGTAAGTCAAAATTGAATGTGTACTCTAATTTAGTAATTTTTGGGATAAATCAACAAAGTAATTAAATGTAGATTTTAAAAACTAGAATTCAAATTGGTGCTGGAAAGCCAGATTTTGTATTGGAAGAGTTGTCACGTACATTATGATTTTATTATATTTTCATGCTAAAAGAATAGTAGTTTTCCAAACTCAATGACTTTATTGTAATTTAATTAAACAAATAAGTTTATTTCGCAACACTGGGTTAATCAACGCAAAAAATAGAAATTGTTCGAGTTTTCGAATACCAAAATTTAATTTTTTTGGTAACTCCTAAATATTATGATGATTTCATTGTGATACAAGTACGAGAAAAATTTCTATTAATCAAAGCAATTTGTCCAATATCTATTGAAAAAAATTCGAAAAAAAATTCACGTGTCAATTTTAGTTGTTAATATCATTATTATATTTTTATCAAATCAGCAAGGCCTTTGAAGAATTATTTCTTTGACATCCCACGACGTGCACAAGTGCATGTATATGTGTATGATCAAGAGGGAAGAAGTTCAATGATGTCCTTAATATCTTATTTATATATATAGACTTTTATAAACCTTAATACCATATCTCATTAAATCATTATAATAAATATTATATCTAGAAGATCTTTATCATAAATATAATCTCTAGAAAGGTAAAACACAATATTCCACATAATCTTATTAATAGAAAATTAAATTTAAGGAAGAAATTATATCACAATAAAATCTTAACATAATTATCTAGAAAGACAAAATTATAATTAAACATTAAATATCATATCAACAAAGAAGAATATATCTTGAGAAATAAATTTAATATGGAAATTATATTTTCCTTCAATATATTTAGCATAATATAATATATTTTCAAAATCTAGTTAAATGAGCTGGATTTAAATTCGGTTCCGTCGGGTTTTAAGTTGAGACATAACAAGTATATTATAATTTTGAACAATTAATTTGATTTATTTTGACATTTTATGATAATAAATAAACTGCATACCTTACAAAAATTAAATGTTTAAGGTTATATAAAAAATTCGATGATAGAATAAACTAATTACAAAATTTAAAAAATACAAACAGAAGATATTATAGTTAAAACCGATTGCATTTTAAAATAACTCGTGTTACTTATCAAAACTCTAAAAAATAAATAAATAAACATTAAAAAGAAATAAATCCATTAATTACGTAGGCGAGCTTTAGATCTTCCCTCCGGCATTTGATCTTCACTTGCCAAAATAACCCGATCCTCTTTCAACTGAATTTCGATTTTCCACATTCTCTTTCTCAAAATTCTCTCCAAAAATCATTCCACTTTTTTTGCCATGAACGAAGAAGAAAAAATAATCAAGATTCACATCCCGTTATATTCTTATAACAAGGTTGTGAAAATGATGCAAAATTACTGTGAAGAAAATGGTTATATGATGGATACTGAAAGTGAAATCGTGAATGCTGAAGATTTGGAGCCGGTTCAAGAAAATCTGGTGCACTGTGAAGGCCACAAGAAAAATGGTGTTGGATTTGGAGATGCAGTGTTGAAGACCTTGATAGGGTTGAAGAACATGGTGACCTGTGGAGCAATGATTTACGTGGCCTTGAAGGTTGGAGAAGTCGTAAATGGATGGAAAAGAGCTGGATTCTCCATAAAAATAAATTTCAAGGAAATAGTTTTTTTCAATTGACTCGTAAATAATTTTTTTTCTGATATAAGAAAATCAGTGAATTTTCGTATATGCTAGTGATATGTGTTTTTTCTGTGTTCTTTAAACTTGTGATACATCTTGATTTCTGCTTGAATTCTTTTAGTCGCGGTTTGATCGAATCGACTTGATATGATACTTTTTTGTGTTTGATTGCTGTTTCGCCTTTTTCGTTTGGTGTTTCGGAGTAAGCAGTGTTTTGAAGTTTTTCTTGTTTTTTGTTTTCGGTGGATGAATTGCTTTTATTTTCATTCAACTGCAGTATTCTTTCTTTCTCAGGCGGGGCGGAAAGACTCCGATAATCGTCCGCAAATTTGGAATCTATGATCATTTCTTGTTTGATTAAATGGTTTTGGTGTTTACTTAATTTAAAATTAGAAAAAACAAATTGTTTATTTTTTTGCCGTCTGTTTTTCGAGGTGACGCAAGTGCTTGATTTTTTTTATTTTTTTTTGCCATCCTTGTTTCCTTATGCTGTTAAAATTTTAGTTATTTAATCATATAAAAAAAATTACAGAAGAAAAGTAACGTTCTAGACTGGATGATCTGAAAACATAGATCTTGGACGAAATGACAACTAGATGCCGAAGAAGAAAAAAAATCTACATGCATTTTTAAAGCTTTCAATTTTCATCCTTTGTCACTCTCTAAAAGGCCTGGAATTGACTAAGTTACTTGTCAATTCAGTGGCTTGAAACCTCTACATGGACTCGGTGTAGCAATTTAAAATATACATATACATATACGAAGTAAGGAAAGATTTTACGGGCTGTATTTGTGCAGAGATTTTCTGTATTTTTTAAATAATAGAATTTTAATTTTTATTTACTTTTGTGGAATTTAACTTATTTCTAACTCTTTTCACGTAATTTTGTAGATTTGTTTTGCATAATTTTTATTTATATTTGTAATTTTTTCATAGAATCATATTGATTTTGTAATTTACGACATATTTTTGTGGAATTGATATTTTTTTATTGATTTTTTTAGAATCTCACATGTCTCTAACAATTTTCACGGAATCTTATAGATTAATTTTGCATAATTTTTATTGACATTTGTAATTTTTTTCACAGAATACTACTGATTTTGTATTTTGTTATTGTGATTTTTAATTTTTTTTACTAAAAAGTTGAATTTTGAATAACTTTCATTTGTTTCAAATATTTAATTTTATCACTCAATATGATATTTTTTACTTATTGATTTAATATACGAAAAATAATAAATAAGTTAATACTAAATTTATTATAATTTAATTAATTAATATTTTTTAAAATACATAAAAATAATTTTCAATTTTAATAAACAATCAAACTTAAAATAATTTCATTCATTTTGAATAAATTTTTGTATAAAAATATATCAATTTTGTTTTTGACAATATGTCAAATTAACCAAAAAATAAACAAGACATTGACTTGTACTTGAAAATAAATAATAATTATGTTAAAATATTTGAATTAGTGTAATTTTATAAAATTTTATTGACATTTGCAATTTTTTTCATAGAATATTACTGATTTTATATTTTGTGATTGTGATTTTTAATTTTTTTTTACTAAAAAGTTGAATTTTGAATAACTTTCATTTATTTCAAATATTTTTATTACTCAATATGATATTTTTTACTTATTGATTTAATTTACGAAAAACAATAAATAAGTTAATACTAAATTTATTATAATTTAATTAATTAATATTTTTTAAAATACGTAAAAATAATTTTCAATTTTAATAAATAATAAAACTTAAAATAATTTCATTCATTTTGAATGAATTTTTGTATAAAAATATATCAATTTTGTTTTTGAGAATATGTCAAACCAAAAAATAAACAAAACAATGATTTATACTTGAAAATAAATAATAATTATGTTAAAATATTTGAATTAGTGTAATTTTAAAAATTTTTAATGTGTGTACTCATTTATTAATGTGTGTAACATGAAAACATATGGTGTAAGTCAAAATTGAATGTGTACTCTAATTTAGTAATTTTTGGGATAAATCAACAAAGTAATTAAATGTAGATTTTAAAAACTAGAATTCAAATTGGTGCTGGAAAGCCAGATTTTGTATTGGAAGAGTTGTCACGTACATTATGATTTTATTATATTTTCATGCTAAAAGAATAGTAGTTTTCCAAACTCAATGACTTTATTGTAATTTAATTAAACAAATAAGTTTATTTCGCAACACTGGGTTAATCAACGCAAAAAATAGAAATTGTTCGAGTTTTCGAATACCAAAATTTAATTTTTTTGGTAACTCCTAAATATTATGATGATTTCATTGTGATACAAGTACGAGAAAAATTTCTATTAATCAAAGCAATTTGTCCAATATCTATTGAAAAAAATTCGAAAAAAAATTCACGTGTCAATTTTAGTTGTTAATATCATTATTATATTTTTATCAAATCAGCAAGGCCTTTGAAGAATTATTTCTTTGACATCCCACGACGTGCACAAGTGCATGTATATGTGTATGATCAAGAGGGAAGAAGTTCAATGATGTCCTTAATATCTTATTTATATATATAGACTTTTATAAACCTTAATACCATATCTCATTAAATCATTATAATAAATATTATATCTAGAAGATCTTTATCATAAATATAATCTCTAGAAAGGTAAAACACAATATTCCACATAATCTTATTAATAGAAAATTAAATTTAAGGAAGAAATTATATCACAATAAAATCTTAACATAATTATCTAGAAAGACAAAATTATAATTAAACATTAAATATCATATCAACAAAGAAGAATATATCTTGAGAAATAAATTTAATATGGAAATTATATTTTCCTTCAATATATTTAGCATAATATAATATATTTTCAAAATCTAGTTAAATGAGCTGGATTTAAATTCGGTTCCGTCGGGTTTTAAGTTGAGACATAACAAGTATATTATAATTTTGAACAATTAATTTGATTTATTTTGACATTTTATGATAATAAATAAACTGCATACCTTACAAAAATTAAATGTTTAAGGTTATATAAAAAATTCGATGATAGAATAAACTAATTACAAAATTTAAAAAATACAAACAGAAGATATTATAGTTAAAACCGATTGCATTTTAAAATAACTCGTGTTACTTATCAAAACTCTAAAAAATAAATAAATAAACATTAAAAAGAAATAAATCCATTAATTACGTAGGCGAGCTTTAGATCTTCCCTCCGGCATTTGATCTTCACTTGCCAAAATAACCCGATCCTCTTTCAACTGAATTTCGATTTTCCACATTCTCTTTCTCAAAATTCTCTCCAAAAATCATTCCACTTTTTTTGCCATGAACGAAGAAGAAAAAATAATCAAGATTCACATCCCGTTATATTCTTATAACAAGGTTGTGAAAATGATGCAAAATTACTGTGAAGAAAATGGTTATATGATGGATACTGAAAGTGAAATCGTGAATGCTGAAGATTTGGAGCCGGTTCAAGAAAATCTGGTGCACTGTGAAGGCCACAAGAAAAATGGTGTTGGATTTGGAGATGCAGTGTTGAAGACCTTGATAGGGTTGAAGAACATGGTGACCTGTGGAGCAATGATTTACGTGGCCTTGAAGGTTGGAGAAGTCGTAAATGGATGGAAAAGAGCTGGATTCTCCATAAAAATAAATTTCAAGGAAATAGTTTTTTTCAATTGACTCGTAAATAATTTTTTTTCTGATATAAGAAAATCAGTGAATTTTCGTATATGCTAGTGATATGTGTTTTTTCTGTGTTCTTTAAACTTGTGATACATCTTGATTTCTGCTTGAATTCTTTTAGTCGCGGTTTGATCGAATCGACTTGATATGATACTTTTTTGTGTTTGATTGCTGTTTCGCCTTTTTCGTTTGGTGTTTCGGAGTAAGCAGTGTTTTGAAGTTTTTCTTGTTTTTTGTTTTCGGTGGATGAATTGCTTTTATTTTCATTCAACTGCAGTATTCTTTCTTTCTCAGGCGGGGCGGAAAGACTCCGATAATCGTCCGCAAATTTGGAATCTATGATCATTTCTTGTTTGATTAAATGGTTTTGGTGTTTACTTAATTTAAAATTAGAAAAAACAAATTGTTTATTTTTTTGCCGTCTGTTTTTCGAGGTGACGCAAGTGCTTGATTTTTTTTATTTTTTTTTGCCATCCTTGTTTCCTTATGCTGTTAAAATTTTAGTTATTTAATCATATAAAAAAAATTACAGAAGAAAAGTAACGTTCTAGACTGGATGATCTGAAAACATAGATCTTAGACGAAATGACAACTAGATGCCGAAGAAGAAAAAAAATCTACATGCATTTTTAAAGCTTTCAATTTTCATCCTTTGTCACTCTCTAAAAGGCCTGGAATTGACTAAGTTACTTGTCAATTCAGTGGCTTGAAACTTCTACATGGACTCGGTGTAGCAATTTAAAATATACATATACATATACGAAGTAAGGAAAGTGCTTTGTTTAATTGTTTGGGTGATAGGACAGAGAAGGTGACCAGATGTTGGGAATGGAGTCATCGGACTCGCTTGAACTCTTCAATGAATCATTCCTGACTGTGATGTAACAGCCTCTTTTATAATTGTCATTATTTCTTTTTGCCACAATATAGCTGTCAAAATTTGTATAATCGTATTCAAGCACTTGTCTGTCATATTTTAATTTATGATACTTTAGTATTGATGATTATGAAGAAGACTTAATGTTCAACCAGAGCTTTAAATTTCATGGATTTTCCTCTTCTTAACTCCTCCGTGCACATATTGCATTCGTGTCAATTTTAACGAGAATCAACAAGTTCTACGAGTTCATTATAAAACATTACAGATGTCAATTTTTTTTATAATGGTTCAAGGTGAATTTTTTTTTTCTCAATCTAAGGATGAAGGCATTAATCCTAGTTGGAGGGTTCGGCACTAGATCGAGGCATGTAAAGAAGTGCTTTTAATAAAGGCGTGTTTGTAGCGAGATAGAAAAAAAAAAGAAAGAAAAAGAAAGCATAAATGAGCTTCCCATTGTACATCGGATTATCATTGATTTTGCTAACAAGCCCATGGTTTGCATCGGGTATAATATTTCATGTCTGATGAGCTTTATTTTGAATTATATCTAAGCTTACATTTGATTAATCAATTTCAAACCCCACTCTTTAGCTCAATATGTACGTTCATGTTGCTGATTGGAGTGCCTGAGGTGAACGGTTTTGGGTTTTCTCTTTCCAGCTCTGCAGAACACTATGAACTGATTAAAAATAGATATTTGAGTAAAAATTGAAAGTTTTTGTGCAGATTTCTTGAAAAATCTGACAAATGCAGATATCTTTAGTATAGTCAAAATTTGAAATCAGTGCCTATATCATATAAAAAAATCTCTCCTTTTCACCATGCAATATAAATGTCTATTCATTTGGAACCAACCAACGCATAAGCCAATAACCAGATATCAATTTCTTCAAATTCAACAAACCTCAAGGACTGATGATCACAACAATAATCTACCAAGAAAAGAATGTTTAACTTGACTTCTAATTATAAATATGGATCTGTTATGGTTTCTTACACGATAATAATCTCAACATTCTTAGAAATGGACTGTCCTTGCAACCGCTCGCGAATAATTCTCTGTTTCTCCAAGCGATCCACTTGATTATGATTTCTACATAGCCATCTTCCTAGACTTTCAGGGTAGAATTTAACATCCAAAAAGATTGACAATCGTTCGAGGGAGACAGCGTTTTCAAGGATGTGCAAAATAAAATTATACTCGTTCTCTGTCATACTAAATCCACTAAACTCCACCTCTCTCAACTGAGTGTGGTGCCTGACAACTATCTTCTCTGCTCGTTTTCCATTAAATGTCGATGTTAGTCTCTGGATTCATAAAGCAGAATAAATTATCAGCCACATGTGCATTCATTGAAAAAAGTTATCATTGTGGAGCAAGGTGTAATGTGAATATGTGATGAATAATACCATCCATAGACGGAACTTGTGTAAAAGAGGGCACACATCCAGGACTGTAGCAAGTGCTAGCAGATCGAGATTGTTCTTGTAATTTAAGAATAAAGCCAATTGTCTTAGGTGGCTAAGCTTGTTAACTCCACCTATTTCAAATGCCTGAGACAAAATGCAGAAACTACTCTATAAATATTTCTAGTATTTCTTCGCTACTAAGGAAATGAAGAATCGAAAAATGACGAAAGAGATTCATTGCACCTCAAATAATTTGGCATCAGTCCAAAAATACATGCATTCGAGATTAGGTAGATCTTTGGCAACATTTACAAATACATAAGGAGCCACTCTGCGGTCACAGACGTTGAGGAATATATTTTGCAGCAACGGTACGTTAGAAAACGATAACACCAGCATTCTAAGAGTACATAATTCAAAAGTAGTTAGATTTATAGAAGACAAGTCTATCTCTGCAACCTTTGAACACATAGACACCCTCAGAATTTTTAATTGGAGATCAGGACCATGAATATGTAACTTGGAAGGGAGCATACAAGAATTCAATTCTAATGACTGAAGGCTGCAACAGTTCAATAAAATGCACTCTACAGCCTCATAAGTGAGAGCAACATCATTCAATTCAAGATCTTTGAGAGGAAAACAGGAGGGATGCTCTTTTGCCCATGGTCTGTACAACAATATCGAATGGTAAGCCTTTCCACTCCCAATCTGCCAACATAATTCGTCAATATTCTCAAACTGTCCAAGTTGCATCCACGAAAACAACAAACCAAGTCAAAGGACTTTATTCTAGAACCAGAATGATGTTGTAAAAAGGTATCCACTGCTTGGACAAACTTTTTTAGAAACTCCCTCAACTTTTTGCCCTTGAGATGAGAATGACGAGTCATAAAACAATAAAATCTGACTTCTGAGACAAAGGTGTAAACATGCTTCCATCGCCTTGACAGAACGCTTGTCCTAACAGCATCTCTCGTATATAATCGTGAGACAATCAACGATATCACATCATCTGGCAATCGACTAATCCTATCTTCTCTCCCCTCTACGACAGTATCAACATCAATAACATGCTTGTGATGAGTAACTACAGGAAGCACCTTTAGTGCAAATATAGTAAGAGGTTTGATCAATCAAGAAACAAGAACTTCAATAACAATTGAAGATAGCAACAGAGATGTTGGAACATACCTTCAACCGACGGCGCCTCGTTCCATACTCCAAAACCCTGAATCCGCCGCATAAAAACGCCAAACAAACAATTCCTGAAAGAACCCACAAAAACACAAGAATCAAAATTTTGTAAAAAAAAAATATATCACCAAAAACACATCACAATCTACAACCAGAAGTAGATGTAACACCCAGCAAATGAATGTCGAAAAAAAAACGAGAGAATCATAACACAAACCAACTGGGTAAGAAAAGATTTGACGCATATAGAAACAGAGTGGTTAACTTATTTCCACGAAAGTAACCAGAAAATGCATCAAAGGGAGTAAAACTCACCGGCTATACAAGCGTGCATCATTAAAAACAATAATCTTAAATCAACAGAGATTTTGATCAATAATTATCGCAAACTGAAGATGAAGATTCAATATATTCTGCTAAACCAAACTTTGGCTAAACGGGGTGCCTTCGATCATATAGATACGGGCTGTATTTGTGCAGAGATTTACGGGCTGTATTTGTGCAGAGATTTACGGGCTGTATTTTTTAAATAATAGAATTTTAATTTTTATTTACTTTTGTGGAATTTAACTTATTTCTAACTCTTTTCACGTAATTTTGTAGATTTGTTTTGCATAATTTTTATTTATATTTGTAATTTTTTCATAGAATCATATTGATTTTGTAATTTACGACATATTTTTGTGGAATTGATTTTTTTAGAATCTCACATGTCTCTAACAATTTTCACGGAATCTTATAGATTAATTTTGCATACTTTTTATTGACATTTGTAATTTTTTTTACAGAATACTACTGATTTTGTATTTTGTTATTGTGATTTTTAATTTTTTTTTACTAAAAAGTTGAATTTTGAATAATTTTCATTTGTTTCAAATATTTAATTTTATCACTCAATATGATATTTTTTACTTATTGATTTAATATACGAAAAATAATAAATAAGTTAATACTAAATTTATTATAATTTAATTAATTAATATTTTTTAAAATACATAAAAATAATTTTCAATTTTAATAAACAATCAAACTTAAAATAATTTCATTCATTTTGAATAAATTTTTGTATAAAAATATATCAATTTTGTTTTTGACAATATGTCAAATTAACCAAAAAATAAACAAGACATTGACTTGTACTTGAAAATAAATAATAATTATGTTAAAATATTTGAATTAGTGTAATTTTATAAAATTTTATTGACATTTGCAATTTTTTTCATAGAATATTACTGATTTTATATTTTGTGATTGTGATTTTTAATTTTTTTTTACTAAAAAGTTGAATTTTGAATAACTTTCATTTATTTCAAATATTTTTATTACTCAATATGATATTTTTTACTTATTGATTTAATTTACGAAAAACAATAAATAAGTTAATACTAAATTTATTATAATTTAATTAATTAATATTTTTTAAAATACGTAAAAATAATTTTCAATTTTAATAAATAATAAAACTTAAAATAATTTCATTCATTTTGAATGAATTTTTGTATAAAAATATATCAATTTTGTTTTTGAGAATATGTCAAACCAAAAAATAAACAAAACAATGATTTATACTTGAAAATAAATAATAATTATGTTAAAATATTTGAATTAGTGTAATTTTAAAAATTTTTAATGTGTGTACTCATTTATTAATGTGTGTAACATGAAAACATATGGTGTAAGTCAAAATTGAATGTGTACTCTAATTTAGTAATTTTTGGGATAAATCAACAAAGTAATTAAATGTAGATTTTAAAAACTAGAATTCAAATTGGTGCTGGAAAGCCAGATTTTGTATTGGAAGAGTTGTCACGTACATTATGATTTTATTATATTTTCATGCTAAAAGAATAGTAGTTTTCCAAACTCAATGACTTTATTGTAATTTAATTAAACAAATAAGTTTATTTCGCAACACTGGGTTAATCAACGCAAAAAATAGAAATTGTTCGAGTTTTCGAATACCAAAATTTAATTTTTTTGGTAACTCCTAAATATTATGATGATTTCATTGTGATACAAGTACGAGAAAAATTTCTATTAATCAAAGCAATTTGTCCAATATCTATTGAAAAAAATTCGAAAAAAAATTCACGTGTCAATTTTAGTTGTTAATATCATTATTATATTTTTATCAAATCAGCAAGGCCTTTGAAGAATTATTTCTTTGACATCCCACGACGTGCACAAGTGCATGTATATGTGTATGATCAAGAGGGAAGAAGTTCAATGATGTCCTTAATATCTTATTTATATATATAGACTTTTATAAACCTTAATACCATATCTCATTAAATCATTATAATAAATATTATATCTAGAAGATCTTTATCATAAATATAATCTCTAGAAAGGTAAAACACAATATTCCACATAATCTTATTAATAGAAAATTAAATTTAAGGAAGAAATTATATCACAATAAAATCTTAACATAATTATCTAGAAAGACAAAATTATAATTAAACATTAAATATCATATCAACAAAGAAGAATATATCTTGAGAAATAAATTTAATATGGAAATTATATTTTCCTTCAATATATTTAGCATAATATAATATATTTTCAAAATCTAGTTAAATGAGCTGGATTTAAATTCGGTTCCGTCGGGTTTTAAGTTGAGACATAACAAGTATATTATAATTTTGAACAATTAATTTGATTTATTTTGACATTTTATGATAATAAATAAACTGCATACCTTACAAAAATTAAATGTTTAAGGTTATATAAAAAATTCGATGATAGAATAAACTAATTACAAAATTTAAAAAATACAAACAGAAGATATTATAGTTAAAACCGATTGCATTTTAAAATAACTCGTGTTACTTATCAAAACTCTAAAAAATAAATAAATAAACATTAAAAAGAAATAAATCCATTAATTACGTAGGCGAGCTTTAGATCTTCCCTCCGGCATTTGATCTTCACTTGCCAAAATAACCCGATCCTCTTTCAACTGAATTTCGATTTTCCACATTCTCTTTCTCAAAATTCTCTCCAAAAATCATTCCACTTTTTTTGCCATGAACGAAGAAGAAAAAATAATCAAGATTCACATCCCGTTATATTCTTATAACAAGGTTGTGAAAATGATGCAAAATTACTGTGAAGAAAATGGTTATATGATGGATACTGAAAGTGAAATCGTGAATGCTGAAGATTTGGAGCCGGTTCAAGAAAATCTGGTGCACTGTGAAGGCCACAAGAAAAATGGTGTTGGATTTGGAGATGCAGTGTTGAAGACCTTGATAGGGTTGAAGAACATGGTGACCTGTGGAGCAATGATTTACGTGGCCTTGAAGGTTGGAGAAGTCGTAAATGGATGGAAAAGAGCTGGATTCTCCATAAAAATAAATTTCAAGGAAATAGTTTTTTTCAATTGACTCGTAAATAATTTTTTTTCTGATATAAGAAAATCAGTGAATTTTCGTATATGCTAGTGATATGTGTTTTTTCTGTGTTCTTTAAACTTGTGATACATCTTGATTTCTGCTTGAATTCTTTTAGTCGCGGTTTGATCGAATCGACTTGATATGATACTTTTTTGTGTTTGATTGCTGTTTCGCCTTTTTCGTTTGGTGTTTCGGAGTAAGCAGTGTTTTGAAGTTTTTCTTGTTTTTTGTTTTCGGTGGATGAATTGCTTTTATTTTCATTCAACTGCAGTATTCTTTCTTTCTCAGGCGGGGCGGAAAGACTCCGATAATCGTCCGCAAATTTGGAATCTATGATCATTTCTTGTTTGATTAAATGGTTTTGGTGTTTACTTAATTTAAAATTAGAAAAAACAAATTGTTTATTTTTTTGCCGTCTGTTTTTCGAGGTGACGCAAGTGCTTGATTTTTTTTATTTTTTTTTGCCATCCTTGTTTNTATATATACTCGATTATCAGGTACGTGTTGACGTACGAGCATATGTTGTTATTGTTTAGTATTGATGAATACTATTGCGTTGAACGATGATAAATCACTGGTATTGGGTGATTTGATATTATATCTGTTGTTGTTTATTATCGTTGATATTGTTGGCTGTCGTTTGTTGGGAGACGTCACGTTGATGTTGTTCGTTCGACGATATTGCTGTCGCCGGTGTTGGGGTGCGACGTATCGTCGATGTTATTCGTTCAACGATATTGCTGTCGCCGGAGTAGGGGTGCGACGTATCGTTGATGTTATTCGTTCGACGATATTGCTGTCGCCGGTGTTGGGGTGCGACGTATCGTCGATGTTGTTGTTGCAGTAGTATGGGAGTGATGACGTTGATATTGTTGGTGGTTGAATTGTCCAGAGACAGCAAAGGGAGTATTTCTGTTATCATTCCAGTTATATTTTATATTGTTGATAATATAACTGTTATGTATTACGATGATGATTGTTGTGTATGCTCACCCTTTGGGGGCTGTTTCTGTTGGACAGGTTACAGGACTCTGCTGTGAGACAGAATAGTGGTGAATGACTAGGTGTGTCTAGTCAAATAGTCCTGTAGTTGATAGTAGATAGAGACAGTATAGTTTATTGTCTTACTTGAGTTGTATGTGTGTATGTATTGTACTGTTTCTGCTACACTGACGTAGATAGTGTGGTGATTGCACTATTTGGTAGTATATGCATTATATTATTACGTCGTTGAAAAGAAAATTTTTATGCATATGACGTCACATGTTGTATGATTACGTGGTGAGGTTTGGGGCGCCACAACGGCTTCTTTGACTTCTGATATATTCAGCTTTAATACCTGAAATAGGTCCTGCAGAGAAGCTTCAAAACAATCAGTCTTGTTTTATACCAAAATTGGTAAGACGTAATAAATAGCTTCATACAGCATTAATGGTGCAATTAATGCTAGTACTTGATAAAGTAACTGTAACATTCAAGGCTAGTTCTGTTTATGCGAAAGACGTTAAGTTACTTCGGTTTGGACTGAATTCTGCTTCTGTTTTTCTAGAATTCTAAGTTCTGCTTCTANGACTCAAAAAATAAAATGAACAATATTAATAATTTTGATTTTAAATTAATGTTAGCAATAAAAAAATGTTTTAAAAAAGTTCAAATAAAAAGAAAAATATATGGAGGAGAAAAGAATAAAAAATTTAGTGTTTGTATTGATATTATTTTTAATAGAAATAAAAGTGATATGTTAGTTTGGGAGATTTCCAGAGTAAATGTACATCCAAATCTTTAAAAGATGTATTGTTTATAGACTTTTAATGACTTTTATGGAGTTTAAAAGTCCAGATGTATTCAATCTAGACTTTTATATACTCTATAAATGTTTAGTGATATTCATTGTAAACTTTTGTAGAATTTTAAAAAGTCATGTGATAGTCAAACTTGATTTTTAAAAACTCTAAAAAAACTTTAAACTTTTGTACCTTAATTATAACATATTATTATTTTTATTAATTTTTTTGAACAAATAACTAATTGACATAGATAAAATATTCAATTTGAAATAGTTTTTTCAAATTTATATTAATAAATAAATTTATTTATTTTAAGTTAAATAATTTATTCATTATATATATAGGTTTGTATGTGAGTTTGTTAAAATCAATAAAATTTTATGATTTTCTTATATCTAGTGTAATAGTTTTATTAAAAAAATTCATAATTATTATTTTAAAGTAGAATTTCAGGATTCGAAGTAAAGAAATAAAATGTAATTTTTAAACAACAAAATAAACAAATTGTTTTTTCAATTATATCATAAAAATTCTTTATATATTATAGCTTAAAATTTTAATCTTATTATTTTTTATATTTGTTGCGAGACTATTCAACTATTAAGAATTGAGTGGCGTTATTTTTTGGATTATCTTTTATTATTATTGAACATTACATTTATTTGANTTTCGTTAGCTGAAGACTACTGCTTTTATATTGCCTAAAAGATCTGCTGATTTTAAATCTTATTGCACATCGCCACAATTAAGTTATGTCTGACAATCTGAAGAGAAAAATAGAAAATGGATATAAAAATACATTTTAAATTTTAGAGAAAGTGATAGATGCGACGAGAGAAGATGAGAAGAGATGTGATGCAATGTGAGATAGAGAAAGTAGCTTGTGTATGAGTTAGAAGCTTTGAAAATCCATCCAATTATTTGGGTTGAACCAAAGATAAATTTTGACATTAATTAATAGTTATACATTAGACTTTAGTGTTTATATGTTAATGAATTTCACGGAGTTATTAAATATTTATTGAAAATTTAAATACATCTAAACTTTTATAGAGTTTTTAAAATTCAATGTTG
The DNA here is from genome assembly GCF_012295235.1 of Primulina huaijiensis. Taxonomy (NCBI): domain Eukaryota; kingdom Viridiplantae; phylum Streptophyta; class Magnoliopsida; order Lamiales; family Gesneriaceae; genus Primulina; species Primulina huaijiensis. The sequence goes on along the minus strand of NC_133323.1, from coordinate 3,978,531 downwards.
AATGCAAAGTTGACTTTATAAAACTCTATGAAAGTCTATTTTGAATACCACTAGACTTCTATAAATTATACAAAAGTCTTGACTGGATATATACTTTTAAAATTTCAAAATTCATTAAAAATAATTAAATATCCTACATCGAATACATCTCTTTAACATACATGTGTTTTAGAATCATCAGTTGTTATATAGGCACCGAATCGATAATTTTGTAAAAAATATGTTAAAATCGACAAATCGATAATTTTTATTTGATATTATATTTTGTCGAGACTTGATTAATGTGTTAAATTAATAATTTTGATAAATTAAAATCATTTTTTAAAATGCTTTTATAATCAAATATATAAATAATTAGATGATTTATAAAATATATTTTTATCAATTTTTTTCTTGAAATTTAATTATATTGTTATTTTTATTATACTGTAAGTTTTATTTTATCAGTTAATAAAATGATTATTATTTATTTTATTTAACTATTAAAAATGATGAATTTCAGTTACTTATTTTTTAATATTATGTATAATAAATAGTTTTATTAATTCAATGAATATGATACAATACAACTGTATTACACAATAACTTTTTATGAATTAAATGTATGATTGTTGAATAAAAAAAACTATTTTTTTTAAAATAATAAATTATTAATTTATCGATTAATACATCTATAAATTGAAAGAATTTTATGGTCCCAACATTATTAATTTATAAATACTATACTATATAAAGTTTCAAATAAGTTGTTTTTTAATAAAATGGATGAAACAAAACTTCAATATATTTTTTTATTTTGTAGTAGGAAGAGGATAGTGAAGGGTGTAAATTTAATAGAAACAAAAAGTATATAGTAATTACGGTGAAAAAACATAAATTTAAGAGAATTTAAGGATTTTAGCCGACTTCAAAACCATATTTTTAAAAACAATCTTTATATATCAAATAGTTTTTAATATAGTTTTTGATAAGTTTAAAATCCTCTATACTCTTGCTTTAAACATTGTGTTCATCCCAATTCCATTATCACTTCTTCATAAATTAAACCTTGGATGTGCCATATTTTCTTTTCTAAATTTATATAAAAAACATAAATTTATTGTGAAAATTAAATTCATAAATAATTTCGATGAACTGATTTTTAAAATTTTATTACTTTCCAACGTAATTAGAGTAATTGGACTTTTCTAAAAAAATATTATTTTTAATTCAATTTATAATACATTATCTTATTTCAATTATATTTTTTTGTGTATTAATACCAATAATTTTAGTCATTTGAATATAAATTATAATCTTCTAATTATGCTCGTGAGTTCGTGAAAAATAACAAAGATAAAGCTAAATAACATGAAAAATAAGCCCACAAGATCTCCTTAAAAACAAAATAAAAGCGATAGCAAATTAAATCCTAATAAAATAATAAATCATGTTTCAAAAATTCTGAACATGATCATATCATGTCAAATTGGAGTAGGATTTTTTGCAACTTTTCTTATTGTACGATGGAGAAGAAAGATCTTGAAGATTACACAAGATAAGAGATAAAAATATATAATTTTTAAGATATTTGAAGATATATATATATATATATATTTTAAGAAATATAATATCATCTATGCATTTCTTTTGAAAAACTAACTTAAATTACACAAAAACTTTTGTGAGACGGTCTCACGTATCAATTTCATGAGACGAGTCTCTTTTTTGAGTCATTCATGAAAAGTATTACTTTTTATATTAAGAGTATTACTTTTTATTGTGAATATCCATAGGATTGACCCGTTTCACAGATAAAAGTTCGTGAAACTGTCTCACAAGAGACCTACTCCTTAAATTAAAGCCAAAATTGATTATGTCATATTCATGGAGGCCATATAAAAAACACAAAAACTCATGTGAAACGGTCTCATATGTTAATTTTATTAGACGAATATTCTATTCGAGTCATCCATGAAAATATATTACTTTTTATTTTAAAAATATTATTTTTTTTGTAAATATAGGCAAAGTTGACCAGTATCATGAATAAAGATCCGTGATACCATCTCACAAAAGAATTACTAAAAAAAATGCTTTTAGGTTGTATTTAGGGAAATTGATTTGAAATCTATAGATTTTGGGTATAATTTTATTGTTTATAATAAAATATTATATTAAATCTTAAATTCACACCTTACTTATTTATATGTTAGTGATACAAAGTAAAATAAATTTCAAGTGAGAGTGGATTTGAAATACATTCTAATTAATATGAAATATGATGTAACATGTACTGTGTAAAAGATGAATTTGACTGAACAACAAAAATACATTTGAAATTCACTGATTTGAAATCAATCCATCCAAAAATAATCTTAATCTTAGTCATTTCAATTAAAACATATCAAAAAATATATATTTTATCAGACCATATTAAATTAAAACTTAGACCTAACTCAACCTCCCACGAGCAGCACAAGCAAGGGTTTACGCCACTATGTGGTCCATGAATAATTTAAATTAAATATTTGGATAAATTAAAATCTTCAGTCATTAACTCAAATCAGACAATTTTATGCCTTTAATTTTATTTTATTTTATTTTTATTCTTTAGAAATGATATCCACACAAAATTATAAGTTTTTAAGAAAAATATTATCGAAAATAATATAGTTTTGAATTCTAACATTTTTTTATATAAAAATTTATTGTATACACACGCGCCGCGCGTGGTGTGCCAAGGAAAAATTAAACTTTGTAGGGGACATCTGGAAAAATCCATGAACACGCATAAATACATCGCATGTTATAAAAAAATGGTGTCAACAACGAATAAGGTGTGTTCATATTGTCGCGACAAGCCAAAACATGACATACGAAAGAAAGAAGAAACCACAATGCGAAGGCGAAAGCTACGGATATCTGGCAGATTTTTGTCTCTTGTAAAGACAACCATCACACCAGCGGAGGAGCACACAGCTGCAAGAGATATGATAGCTGTTACCTGCACAGACAAATGCAGATATCTTTAGCAAAGTCAAATTTTGAAATCAGTGCGTATATCATATAAAAAAATCTCTCCTTTTCACCATGCAATATAAATGTCTATTCATTTGGAATCAACCAACCCATAAGCCAATAACCAGATATCAATTTCTTCAAATTCAACAAACCTCAAGGACTGATGATCACAACAATAATCTACCAAGAAAAGAATGTTTAACTTGACTTTTAATTATATATGGATCGGTTATGGTTTCTTACACGATAATAATCTCAACATTCTTAGAAATGGATTGTCCTTGCAACCGCTCGCGAATAATTCTCTGTTTCTCCAAGCGATCCACTTGATTACGATTTGTACAAAGCCATCTTCCAAGAATTTCAGAGTAAACATCCAAAAAGATTGACAATCGTTCGAGGGAGACAACGTTTTCAAGGATGTGCAAAATAAAATTATACTCGTTCTCAGTCATACTAAATCCACTAAACTCCACCTCTCTCAACTGAGTGTGGTGCCTGACAACTATCTTCTCTGCTCGTTTTCCATTAAATGTCGATGTTACTCTCTGGATTCATAAAGCAGAATAAATTATCAGCCACATGTGCATTCATTGAAAAAAGTTATCATTGTGGAGCAAGGTGTAATGTGAATATGTGATGAACAATACCATCGATAGACGGAACTTGTGTAAAAGAGGGCACACATCCAGGACTGTAGCCAGTGCTAGCAGATCGAGATTGTTCTTGTGATTTAAGAATAAAGCCAATTGTCTTAGGTGGCTAAGCTTGTTAACTCCACCTATTTCAAATGCCTGAGACAAAATGCAGAAACTATGCTATAAATATTTCTAGTATTTCTTCGCTACTAAGGAAATGAAGAATCGAAAAATGATGAAAGAGATTCATTGCACCTCAAATAATTTGGCATCAGTCCGAAAATACATGCATTCGAGATTAGGTAGATCTTTGGCAACTTTTACAAATACATAAGGAGCCACTCTGCGGTCAAAAACGTTGATGGATATATTTTGCAGCAACGGTACGTTAGAAAACGATAACACCAGCATTCTAAGAGTACATAATTCAAAAGTAGTTAGATTTATAGAAGACAAGTCTATCTCTGCAACCTTTGAACACATAGACACCCTCAGAATTTTTAATTGGAGATCAGGACCATGAATATGTAACTTGGAAGGGAGCATACAAGAATTCAATTCTAATGACTGAAGGCTGCAACAGTTCAATAAAATGCACTCTACAGCCTCATAAGTGAGAGCAACATCATTCAATTCAAGATCTTTGAGAGCTTTTTGGCTTGATATTTGGAAAGAACCATGTTTCACCGACAATGCTTCAGGAAGAAAATCGGAAGAGAAAATAGGAGGGATGCTCTTTTGCACATGGTTTGTACAACAATATCGAATGGTAAGCCCTTCCACTCCCAATCTGCCAACATAATTCATCAATCTTCTCAAACTGTCCAAGTTGCATCCACGAAAACAACAAACCAAGTCAAAGGACTTTATTCTAGAACCAGAATGATGTTGTAAAAAGGTATCCACTGCTTGGACAAACTTTCTTCGAAACTCCCTCAAGTTTTTGCCCTTGAGATGAGAATGACGAATCATAAAACAATAAAATCTGACTTCTGAGACAAAGGTGTAAACATGCTTCCATCGCCTTGACAGAACGCTTGTCCTAACAGCGTCTCTCGTATATAATCGTGAGACAATCAACAAGATCACATCATCTGGCAATCGGCTAATCCTATCTTCTCTCTCCTCTACGGAAGTATCAACATCAATAACATGCTTGTGATGAGTAACTACAGTAAGTACCTTTAGTGCAAATATAGTAAGAGGTTTGATCAATCAAGAAACAAAAACTTCAATAACAATTGAAGATGAAGATAGCAACAGAGATGTCGGAACATACCTTCGACCGTCGGCGCCTCGTTCCATACTCCAAAACCATGAATCCGCCGCATAAAAACGCCAAACAAACAATTCCTGAAAGAACCCACAAAAAGAAACTTCCTCAAAACACAAGAATAAAAATTTTGTAAAAAAAAAAAAACATCACCAAAACACATCACAATCTACAACCAGAAGCAGATGTAACACCCAGCAAATGAATGTCGAAAAACAAAAACGAGAGAATCATAGCACAACCAACTGAATAAGAAAAGATTTGACGCATATAGAACAGAGTGGTTAACATATTTCCACGAAAGAAACCAGAAAATGGATCGAAGGGAGTAAAACTCACCGGCTATACAAGCGTGCATCATTAAAACAATAATCTTAAACCAAACCGATATTTTGATCAATAATTAGCGCAAACTGAAGACGAAGATTCAAGATATTCTGCTAAACCTAGCTCTGGCTAAACGTGGTGTATTCGATCATAGATACGGGCTATATTTGTGCAGAGATTTTCTCTGTTTTTAAATAATAGAATTTTAATTTTTATTGATTATCTCATATATTTTTAACTATTTTCACAAAATTTTATAGATTTATTTTGCATAATTTTTTATTGATATTTATAATTTTTTTATAGAATCATATTGATTTTGTAATTTACGATAGATTTTTGTGGAATCAATATTTTTTTATTATTTTTTGTAAAATCTCACAGATTTCATGGAATCTTATATATTTATTTTATATAATTTTATTGATATTTGTAATTTTTTCATAGAATCCTACTGATTTTGTAATTTATGATTGTGATTTTTAAATTTTTTTGACTAACAGTTGAACTGTGAATAACTTTTATTTATTTTTAATATTTTTATCACTCGATATAATATTTTTTAATTATCGATTTAATTTACGAAAAACACTAAATAAGTAAATATTAAATTTATTATAATTTAATTAATTAATATTTTTAAAAATACATAAAAATAATTTTCAATATTAATAAATAATCAAACTTAAAATAATTTCATTCATTTTGAATAAATTTTCGTATAAAAATATATCAATTTTGTTTTTTACAATATATCAAACAAAAAAATAAAAAATATAATGATTTGTGTGAAAATAAATAATAATTATGTTAAAATATTTAAAATGTGCAGATTCAGTGGCAATAAATACTCTCTTGATCGCATATATCTAAGTTTGTGTGTGTTTTCACAAAGTTATTGGAAATGTCGAAAAGTAAATTTTACAAAAAAAATTTCTAATTTTTATCTTTATTTAATTAATGTTTATTAATACAATAAAAAAAATTGTTGAAAATTATTAATATATTTAATGACGAGATAAATTTATAAAATAACAGAAAAAATAATATTAAATATGAAAATTACATTATATATTCTCGTCACGACATAAAAAAGAAATATTAAGGGACAGAGGTAGTAAAAACTTGATCCCCACCCCTTTAGATTAGGACTCTCGAAAAAAAAAAATCTTATGTGAAATCAGTCCAATCGAATGCCATAAATGTGAAATGGTTGCATCTGTTTTTTCTCGAAGCCTTGGCCTATAGTTGTTGGAAGTTTCCCAACGTACGACTGACAAGACAAAAAGCTGGGAGATTTGTTCATATTATGAAAGTCAAAGTGGGCAACTATCATGTTACTTCCCAATTTTCATTAATAATTTTTTTACTATTGCATAATTTGATGGGATTAATTTTCTTGTCAGACGATCTTACGAATCTTTATATGTGAGGTTAGTCAATTCTACTGATATTCACAATAAAAAGTAATATTCTTAACATAAAAAATCGTATTTTTTCATAGATGACCCAAATAAGATATATGTCTCACAAAATACAACTCGTGAGATCATCTCACACAATTTTTTTGTCATTTGAGAAATACATTATGTGAAAACTCCTTTGGCTGTTACCCTTCATTATTAATCCAATAATTATCGTTTGCACAAATCATTCTTACAGTGTCAAAACTCCTTTGGTTATTCTCAAGGAATTATTGTTCCTACTACATTGCTTGCTACGTTGCATGACAAATGGCAAAAGATGAATTCCTTAACATCAAAATATGTGTCTCTTTTGAACATACAACTTTCCATAATAGCCACCTTCAGATTTAAATGACTTGATTGTTAAAATAATTAAAGGCAAAATTGAAATAAATAACAATTAAATTCGAATTATTGTCCAAATGTTATTTTTGAGGATCAAATATTATTATATTATATTATTTATATTTATATTATATCATTCAAACTTTTGGAAGTTCTCTCCAATTATTTCATCAATCTAAATTAAACAATTGGTGTAAATCTCTCTCTAATTTATTAACCTTTCAGTTTCTTTTTTTTTTTTCCAACGTAAGACTTGTTTTATATAGTTATCACTAACTGTATCATAATCAATGGTAACAATTTGTATTGCAATAACTTTGATAGTCATTAGAAACTCGCGAGTTTTAAACTTAAAAATCAGTTTTTGCGTATAAAAAAAAGGAAAAAAAACCTCACCTCTTGTGGTGTGGTTAAATCATATTCTTTTTTATTACAAAAATTAAGGGTTTTTTTTAAAATTAATGTAAAAATAAAAAAATAAAAAAATAATTTAATTTTTTTCTTGCAAAACTACTTTAATCTGCGCTTACAAAGCGCAGACGCTCCACGTGGACAAAGGGCGGACGCTCGCTTACGTGGACGAGCAGTATATTATTATTATTATTATTTATTATTATTTTGTGATGAGCGAGTAACGTAAACTTATTATTATTATTATTTATTTTAAATAATTATTTTAATTTGAATATATTATTATTATTATTATTATTATTTATTATAATTTTTAATTATTAATTTAATTCGAATGAAAAATATAAAATATAAATATTTATAATATATGTTAATTATTAAATATTTTATATTATTTAGTTGGGTGATTGAAAAATTAGAGATATGAGAGGATCGAAAGAAAATGTACATAAAATCAACATTTTAAAAATATGAGAGGATTGAAAAAATATTTATTGTTCCAGTTTAAATTATTGTTCCATTTTAAAAATATGAGAGATATGATAGAATTGAATTTTTTTTAAAAAAATTATTGTTCCAAGAAAACGTACATAAAATCAATTGGTCAAAAGGATATTTTAGGAAGACTCGTTTCAAATTCTCTCAAAATTATATAAACACATATTTCGTAAAAAAAAAAAATTGTAAAACATATAATTATATAATGGGTTTATTATTATTAATAGATTTATTAAATAAATCAATCTATAAAAATGAGAAGGCCAACAGTGAAGGAAGCAAGCAAACATTAATAATTACTTGTATAATATATTAATATTGTATTTTTATGTTGTGATTAATATTTTATTTTAATGTTGTAATTGAAATTCAATTAATAATAATAGCTTAAATAGAAAATAAACAATGTACATTTACGAATAGAATGAAAATATTGTAATTCAGTGTAAGTTTTATCGATAATATATGCTAAAGTTAAACATCTTATTGGTGTATTGATGAAATACTACTATTTTTATTCTTCTTAATTTTCTTTTTTCAATCCTCTCATATATCCAATTTTTCAATCACCCAACCAAATAATACAAAATATTTAATAATTAACATATATTATAAATATTTATATATATATTTTTCATTCG